>NW_015091205.1:28430-53062 GCF_001431845.1 Calidris pugnax | reverse complement strand
TGTCTCCTGGTGCCTGTGGATGGATGGTCGTGACACAGGGACCATGTCTCCTGGTGCCTGTGGATGGATGGTCGTGACATGGGGACCATGTCTCCTGGTGACCATGGCTGGTCGTGACACAGGGACCATGTCTCCTGGTGCCTGTGGATGGATGGTCGTGACACAGGGACCATGTCTCCTGGTGACCATGGCTGGTCGTGACACGGAGACCATGTCTCCCGGTGACCGTGGCTGGTTGTGACAATGGGGACCATGTCTCCTGGTGCTTGTGGATGGATGGTCGTGACACGGGGACCATGTATCCTGGTGACCATGGCTGGTCGTGACACAGGGACCATGTCTCCTGGTGCCTGTGGATGGATGCTCATGACATGGGGACCATGTCTCCTGGTGACCATGGCTGGTCGTGACAACAGGGACCATGTCTCCTGGTGTCTGGGGCTGGCTGTGACATGGGGACCGTGTCTCCTGGTGCCTGTGGATGGATGCTCATGACATGGGGACCATGTCTCCTGGTGACCATGGCTGATTGTGACAACGGGGACCATGTCCCCTGGTGCCTGTGGATGGATGGTCATGTCAGGGGACCATGTCTCCTGGTGCCTGTGGATGGATGCTCATGACATGGGGACCATGTCTCCTGGTGACCATGGCTGGTCATGACACAGGGACCATGTCTCCTGGTGACCATGGCTGGTTGTGACACTGGGGATCGTGTCTCCTGGTGCCTGTGGATGGATGGTCGTGACACACGGACCATGTCTCCTGGTGACCGTGGCTGGTCGTGACACACTGGAGGGACAAGGGCCCCACGTGCATGTGCGTGTGTGCAGACACACCTGTTGCACTCCCAAGGGACAGGGAGGGGTTTTCCAGCCAGGTTTCCTAAGGGAATAACGTCTGTTTGTCCATCTCCTGGGGGTCTGGCAGGGGATTTGGCGGTGCCTGTTGCTGTACCAGAAGGATAGGGATTGTTAGAGCCCCTGGGCCACCTTCGACCACCCTGGTCATGGAGGAGGCAGTTTTCCTTCTCATCGTATAAAGCATTTACATTTTCTGCAGTTTTCTAGCTTTCTGCTGCTGCACCTGGAGCAGGGGAGATGCTCCTGCGATGACCCATGGTCCCCACAGCCGAGCCATGGCCGGCACATCCACCACGGAGCCGGTGCCAGGACCAGGATGGGACAGACACGTGGACCTTCAGACCATTGATTCGCTTCCTCCAAGGGCTCTGGAGACACCAGGGAGGAAGCGGGTGTCGTCTTTGATGTTGGGAATCCAGGTGAGCTCTCACCCAGCTGTGATCCTGCTGCTCTCTGACTGTGCCGGATCGCAGGGCAGAGCTGGGGATGGGTTGGTTTGGGGTTGGGAGAGGAGAGGAAACCTCTTGGTGGAAAAAACCACAGGAGGGTTTGACTGGAGTTTGTGTTTGAGCTGAAGGACGGAGGTTTGGGTGGCTGAGACCTGGAGGCATCAGCATCAGGAGCTGCAGAAGGAGCATCCAGCTCCGATCAGCACTTTGCTTTCGTGCCAGCCGGTCCCTGCAGGGCACCGAGATGTGAAGGGCAGGGAAGCAAGGTCATAGGATGGAGCACTGATGCTTTACAGGGATTTTTATACATATGATTAAGGCTATTTTCCATCTAGGCGGCAGCCTGCTCGCTATACCCAGTCCAGGCCATGGGGCTGCACAGGGACCACCATGTCCCCACCGCAGGGTGGGCTCACAGGTATCGGGTCTTGGAGTGATGCTTGTGTTTGTGGCAGGATCCTGGGAGGATTTGAAAGGTGCTCAGCAGGTCCTGAAGGCAGGACTTGCTGCAGGGAGTCAGGCTGCAGCACCCCTCACCTCCCCGACACCAGAAGTGGTGACGGGCAGCTCAGCACCAGGGCAGGGTTGGCTCCAAAAAGCTCAGCAAAGCTCAGGATATTCCCTTGACCCTTTGAAGGGCTCCAGAGGTGGCATCAGCCAGAGCCAGGCTGGACACAGGCTTGGCCAGAGCTTTTTGGTCACCAGGTGGCCACCCGCCTTCCACCCAGCTCATCCCTGCCTTGTCCAAACAGGATCTCCGGCAGAAGATCCAACATCACTTGTTGGTTGGGTCTTTTCTTTTGAAACATCCCCCCTAAATTAGGAGGTATTTTAAGCCCAGGCTGCCCCAAGCAATGTAGGCACAGGGACCACCAAGTACCCATGTATATATCCCTGGTGGCCACTGGTGGGGCTGAAAGCATCTGGCTGTAGGTGCCAACCCCACCTGTGTCTTCAAATAAATTGCTGCAAGTTGGAGGGGCTCAGCCTCTTCCTTGAGAGCTGCAACGACCAGTGGAGGTTATAGGAAGCTCTGTGTCTACAGCCCTGGTCCCTCCAGCCCTACTGGGTGTCAAACATGGGGCCAAAGTGAGAGTTTGCCCTATTTCTCGAGGTGACACTTGGGCATCCTCCTTTCCCAGGTGCTGGGAGTATGTGCAAGCACCTGGCAAGGACCAGGAGGCAAGAACCTGCCCTCAGAGCTTCTGATAAGGTGATGAACATTCCCACCCTCACTGGAGAAGATGCTCATCAGTGTTTGCAGTGATGCTGCCCTGGCTGGTCCCTTCTCCAGCCTTTTCCCAGCGCCGGGGACTTTGTTTTGATTTTCTTCCCAGCCTGATAAAATCGGTTGCCCGCTGCCATCTGTCCTGGCTTGTCCTTCTGGCCTCGGGAGAGCCCCTGGGAGGGGCAGCACCTCCTTCCACCCAAAAGGAACACAGATGGTGGCTGCCCCATCCCATATTTTTTTCCAAGACGGCCACCTGCTTCCCACACCGACGCCGGGAGTGATGCTGTGCTGTGGGGCAGAGCTGCTGCCGGCGTTCCCGGTCCATCGACGGCTGGTCCCTTCTCCAGCCTTTTCCCAGCGCTGGGGACTTTGTTTTGATTTTCTTCCCAGCCTGATAAAATCGGTTGCCCGCTGCCATCTGTCCTGGCTTGTCCTGCTGGCCTCGGGAGAGCCCCTGGGAGGGGCATCACCTCCTTCCACCCAAAAGGAACACAGATGGTGGCTGCCCCATCCCATATTTTTTTCCAAGACGGCCACCTGCTTCCCACACCGACGCCGGGAGCGATGCTGTGCCGTGGGGCAGAGCCGCTGCCAGCGTTCCCGGTCCATCAACCAGCACTGGGACCCTCTGGAGACCCCGGGGTGGGGATGGCATGGCTCTTCTGTGGTCATAACTGGTGCTGCTGGTGTCCGGCTGGGGTCAAGCACTTGAATGAGTGGCCTTGGTTTGTAATGATGAAGTGACGTGGGCTGGGAGGGAGTAAATCACAGGAACTGGGGTTATTCAGCCTGGAGAAGAGGAGGCTGAGGGGAGACCTTATTGCTCTCTCCAACTCCCTGAAAGGAGGGTGTAGCCAGGGGGGGTCGGTCTCTTTTCTCAAATCCCAGGCGACAGAACAAGAGGAAATGGCCTCATGGCTGGTCCCTTCTCCAGCCTTTTCCCAGCGCCGGGGACTTTGTTTTGATTTTCTTCCCAGCCTGATAAAATCGGTTGCCCGCTGCCATCTGTCCTGGCTTGTCCTGCTGGCCTCGGGAGAGCCCCTGGGAGGGGCATCACCTCCTTCCACCCAAAAGGAACACAGATGGTGGCTGCCCCATCCCATATTTTTTTCCAAGACGGCCACCTGCTTCCCACACCGACGCCGGGAGCGATGCTGTGCCGTGGGGCAGAGCCGCTGCCAGCGTTCCCGGTCCATCAACCAGCACTGGGACCCTCTGGAGACCCCGGGGTGGGGATGGCATGGCTCTTCTGTGGTCATGACTGGTGCTGCTGGTGTCTGGCTGGGGTCAAGCACTTGAATGAGTGGCCTTGGTTGTGATGATGAAGTGACGTGGGCTGGGAGGGAGTAAATCACAGGAACTGGGGTTATTGAGCCTGGAGAAGAGGAGGCTGAGGGGAGACCTTATTGCTCTCTCCAACTCCCTGAAAGGAGGGTGTAGCCAGGGGGGGTCGGTCTCTTTTCTCAAATCCCAGGCGACAGAACAAGAGGAAATGGCCTCAAGTTGCACCAGGGGAGGTTCAGGCTGGATATTAGAAAAAAATTTTTCACCGAAAGGGTTCTCAGCCATTGGAATGGGCTGCCCAGGGAGGTGGTGGAGGCACCATCCCTGGAGGTGTTCAAAAGAGGGGTTGATGTAGTGCTGGGAGGTATGGTTTAGTGATGATGCTTCTTGTTTGTTGTGTGGGTGTTTATTTTTGTCAAAATTAGGTTGACGGTTGGACAAGATGATCTTTAAGGTCCCTTCCAACCTAGAAGATTCTGTGATTCTGTGATTTAGTAAATGGCTGCTCCCAGTGAAACCGGTGGGTGTTATCCATGGAAAAGGGATGGGAATGCCAGTGAGGGCTGGGCTGGGGGCTCCTTGAACCCCTGGTTAGGTCTTTACTAGCAGAGAGGAGGTACCCAGACACGTCCAAGCGGAGGTGGCTCAAACCACAAGTTGGATCCCATCAGGGATGGGTCCTGGAGGAAAATCCCTGGCGCTGTGAGAGCCTGGCACAGGAGCATGACTGAGCCCCTGGTGGGATGCTGGGCACCCCTGAACGGGTGTTTTGGCCATCCCGAGGGTGAGGTGCCAGCAGTGCAGTGCTGGTCCAGGGCTGGGCGAGGGGAGGGAGCTGGCAGGGACTAGAGGAAGAGGAGCAGTGCCAGCGAAGGCTGCTGGGCTCAGACGTCGCCTGTTCCTGCTTCTCCCAGCTTCAAAGGCAGCTCCCCCTCCTCCAGCCTGCAGAACCTGAATCACAGAAGGTGATTTCTCTCCCCCCACCTTTTTCTTTCTTCTCCTGAAAGGCGCAAAAATCCCCCCCTGCATCTCTCAGATCTGCAGGATCTTCCTCCCTCCCGCTCCCACTCTTCCTCCTCAAAGCCAGCACAGCACGGAGCTGGGGACAGATTCAGGTCCAGATCCCCCTACCTCAACTCCTTGGCCACATCCATAACCCCTTCACACACTCCACAGCCTTGGGAAGACACTTGCAGGGCAGATTTCTTCTCTGATTAATGGGTTTGGGGGGTTGCTTTTTGCTGAAGAACCCTTTTAGGGCTGCAAACCTGCAGGTTCCAGCTGGTCTGTCCCCAGGGAGCTGTTGGCGAAGCCCAGCCTGTGGTTAAGCAAAGAATAATAATAAGGAAAAAATTGAAAGCGGTAGTTTAATGACTGGAACCGCTCTTCTTCCATATCTATCTGTCTGCCTACCTAAATATAGACATATATTTTCTGAACACAAAATGCCAGCATCCCTGCTCAGAGCCAGGTGAAGCGGCTGAGAGCCAGAGACAAGTATTTAAAAGCAATATTAAATGACCGGCCCCTAACGAAACCCTTGGGCTGAAGGAAACGCTCTGCATTAGGAGATGTTTATTTATGGGGAAAAAAGCAGGCTGGAAACAGGCTTTTTTTCCCCCCTCCCAAGGTTTTTTGGCTGCAGCAGTGGGGTTTTTTTTTGGGGGAGGGAGGTGTGTGATGTGTAAATCCCTTCTCGCTCCCCAGCTCAGCCTTGGGGAGGCAGCCCCGGTGCATGGAGGTGTTGGCTTAGTTAAAATGCTGTTGATTTAAGGCATTTTTTGGGGTTGTTTGGGTTTATAACTCTCCCTTCCCGTGCAAATGTGGCTGTGCATCTCCCAAGGCAAAGCTTGGTCAGGGGTGGCCATGGTCCCCTGGAGATGGGGACCCTCCTGTCCCCGTCCTTCGCTGGGGACACGCAGGAGCTGGCAGGGATGTGGTGGAGGGACTGGGAGCAGCGACGCTTCCAGGGATGAAGGGGCGCACCCTCTGCCCATAACCACCTTCAAGGTGTCTCTCCAACCTGCTTCCCAACCCCAGGATGGATTTTTCCAACCCACTTGATGGAGAGACCCATCCTCCTCCTGCTCACAAAGAGATACCAGCTACCGGGGGGAGGGGTGGGGAGAAGAAAAACACTAATAATTGTGCTCCATTAATGACTCGAAATGTTCCCAGCCTAAGTGCTCCCATCTCTCTGCTAAATGAGCCTCTCTCCTTGTCCACCGATCAGCAAACGCTAAACCCCCTCCTCCCCGTGGCCTTGGGACTGGAGCTGTGGGTGGGTGGCAAGGGGACATTTTTTATTTTTTTTTCTTTGCTGTAGCCAAGATATCTTATGAGCGAAGCAATTTTTCCTCTCGCCTTGTGCTTCTACCTTCCTCCGTATCCAAGTGCAGCCGGGATCCTCCGAGGGCCTGGATGACTCACCGCGGCAGCAGTGTAAGGGCATTAGCGCATGATTCCTCCCAGGGCTCCGCATCTCCCATCACCAGGAGTTTTTATCTTCAGAGCAGCTCTCCTGCCCCCAGGAAATATCACGTTTACCTGCAAAATGGCCGGGCAGAGGGAGCACGTCCCTTTGACAGAGGGGACAGCTCAGGATGGAGATGGGTGCAGGGTGGGTGGTGATGAAGGGATATCTCAGGATGGAGATGGGTGCTGGACCAGGGTGGTGATGAGGAGACATCTCGGGATGGAGGTGGGTGTTGGACCAGGGCAGTGATGAGGGGACATCTCAGGATGGAGATGGGTGTAGGATGGGTGGTGATGAAGGGATATCTGAGGACGGAGATGGGTGCTGGACCAGGGTAGTGATGAGGAGACATCTCAGGATGGAGATGGGTGTTGGACCAGGGTGGTGAGGAGGGGACATCTCAGGATGGAGATGGGTGCTGGACCAGGGTAGTGATGAGGAGACATCTCGGGATGGAGATGGGTGCATGGTGGATGATGATGAAGGGACCAAAGGGATGGAGGTGGGTGATGAGGGGACAGCTTGGGATGGAGACAGGCGCTGGACTGGGGTAGGTGACATGGGGACAGAAGGGATGGAGATGAGTGCTGGACCAGGACGATAATGAAGGGACGGAAGGGATGGAGATGGGTGCTGGACCAGGGCAGGTGATGGGGGGACATCTCGGGATTGAGATGGGCACTGGACCAGGGTCATGATAAGGAGACAGCTTGGGATGGAAGTGGGTGTTGGACCAGGGTGGTGATGAGGAGATATCTCAGGATGGAGGTGGGTGTTGGACCAGGGTGGTGATGAGGAAACATCTCAGGATGGAGACTGGTGCAGGATGGGTGGTGATGAAGGGATATCTCAGGATGGAGACAGGTGCTGGACCGGGGGCGGGTGACACGGGGACCGAAGGGATGCACATACACACGCCGAGTGCCACAGCCTCACTGATGCCCACGTTTACAGGAAACATCTCAGGATGGAGACTGGTGCAGGATGGGTGGTGATGAAGGGATATCTCAGGATGGAGACAGGTGCTGGACCGGGGGCGGGTGACACGGGGACCGAAGGGATGCACATACACACGCCGAGTGCCACAGCCTCACTGATGCCCACGTTTACAGGGTGACACACACGTCCCCACCACAAAGCTGTTGTCCTCACCCCGAGTCACGGCTGCAGAGCTGAGGTCGGTCCCTGCCCGGTGCTGCCCATGGCAGCTCGGTCACCCCTTCAGCCACAAGCCCAGCGCAGCGACGCTTGCAGTTAACTCACTAATTGCACGCCGTGCTCTGCCAGGCTGCTTTGCAGAGTGCAATTAATTAGCATTTGCTTCCCTGACGGTTGCTGACCCTGCCAGACTCGGGAGTAAATTGGCTGCCGTGGGTAATGGCTTTGCTGAGAGCGGCTGGCGGTGGTGGCACGGCTCCTGGGTAATCACTTCGTTACAGGACGAGCTATTTATATTTTCACTTTGGAAAGACAAGGCAGCTCGTTGGAAGAATGTGGCCTCCGGTTCCAGCTGCTCTCAGCTTTCGGGCTCCCAAAATCCTTGGAGGAAGGAGGCAGGGACACGGATGGGGTGGAACCAGAGCTTGGGCACGACCCCGACCTGCCATCCTGGGGCACTCAAGAAAATCATCATCCAGGGGCTGCGTGTGGCTGGGATTGGTGCAAAAAAAGAAAAAAGGTGGAAAGAAGCTTTGGGGATGCTGCAGACAAGCGAATCAGGGTTAGAAAATGTGCAAAAAACTCCTTTTCCTGCTGCAAGGCAAGCCCTGCCCGCTCCACGCGGGGGGATGCGGAGGACCAGGGGATGGGGATGAGCCTCAGAATCCCTCTGAGCCCCCCAGCTCCCCTCCTCTTTCCCACCTGCACCCAAATCCTGCTAATTCAGAGAACGAACCCCCCCCTGCTCGCCAGCCCTTTTTCCTCCAGCCGCGTGGCACTTCATTATATCACTAAAGATTAATCTGCAGTTCCTAATTGCCGAGTGCCTGAGAGCCCCTGGCAGGGAGAAAAAGAAGTGTCAGGCGAAAAAGCCAACACGGGTTGGGTTTTTTATCTCCCTAATATTTAGGTCGACTTAGTGATGTGGGAAGTGCAGGGATGGGAATTGATGTGGATGAAGGGAATGGGGGGGAGGTGGGTTTATAGCATTTTTTAGGGTGTTTTCCCTGGCATCTCCTCCGTCCCGGCCCCGAGAGGGAAGAGCACACCTGGTTCCAGCTGAATGTGGAGAAAGATTGATTTTTGTGGGGTTGGTGGGGTTTTTTTTTCTTTTAATGGGGCATCTTTGCTCAGTTCTTCCTCCTCTGCCTGCTCGGGTAAAGCAGGGGAAAAAAAATGTCTCTGCCAAGTGCTGTGATTTTAGGAAGGCGGAGATGAAAGTGCTCTGCAGACTCAGCAAACCCCTTTGGCCAGGAAACAAAAGGGCAGAGTTGTTTTATTTTTTCTTCAGGAAAAGTATATTCTGTAACTTTCCATGCAACATGGTGCACTTTAGAAGCAAAGGTATGGGTCTGGTTTGGGCTTGTTTGATGCGTTTCATCATCAAAAAGCCTCAGGGGGAGGCCGGGGGATGATTTAGGGCATCCCTACAACCCAATGGACCGTTTCCCTCGGATGAATTGCAAACGTTGCAAGGTGACAAACTGATTTTTTTCCCCTTGTTTCGCAGGAAAAGGAACCCAAATCCCCAGTCGGGCCAAATCCATGGCTTTACTCTGAGTGTTTTGGCTTGGCTGGGGGGAGAGCCGGGCCGGGCTGGCTTGGGCAATCACCAGGATTGTTTTCAGGCATCCCTACAACCCAATGGATCGTTTCCCTCGGATGAATTGCAAGGTGACAAACTGATTTTTTCCCCTCGTTTCGCAGGTAAAGGAACCCAAATCCCCAGTCGGGCCAAATCCATGGCTTTACTCTGAGTATTTTGGCTTGGCCGGGCAGGGCTGGCTTGGGCAATCACTGGATTGTTTTCGGAGCTGCTTTGGGAGCGGCTGATTCATTCTCCTCAACGCAGAACAATGAGGGAGAAAGGCAATTGCTCAGTTTGCATCCCAGCCTGCAGCTCAGCAATTTTTCCCCCTCTCTTTTTAACGATATTTCTCTGGTTTTCGGTGCCCAGGGAATCCTGCTGTGATTGCTCTAAATACCCCTACCCAGCTGCTCCAGGTATTTAGGGACCCACCACTCCTCCGTGTCCCCTGACAGCTGGTACCCACAGGATCCAGCCCCAAATCCCTGCACGTCCCATCCTCCCATGCCCCTTGCGCTCAGGAAGCTTTGGGGTTTAATTAAAACAAAAAGCCCCCCCCAAAAGCCCATCAGCAGAGCAGTTTGAAAGGCTCCGACTGGGCCACGGCTTAAGGAGATGCAGCAGATGTGGTCCCCCTAAAAAAAATTGAGGGTCTCTCCAGCTGTTGCTTCCATTTCACATCAAGTCGAAGGTTGGAGCTGGATCTGCTCGGCTTTGGGGGGAATTTGGGATTTGGGGAGTAGCTGTTGGTGTCCCTGAGCTCAGCAATGCTCTGTATTGGGGGGTACCGTGGGTGCCTTCCCCCAGTTCACCGGGGAACGGGAAGTTTTCTGGGTTCCCCCCACCCTGCTCAGCCCCATCAGCATCATTCTGATCCCAAAAAAAACCACCCCCAGCACTGCATTTTCCTGCTTTTTAAAGAAAACCAGCTCGATTCCTGACCAGAGCTGGCCCCTTCCCCTGTCCCCCCCCCACCACCACTACGGAGCATCACCTCGAGGGACATCACCCTGATGGGAAGGTGATGGGGCTTCTGCACCGGGGGGGGGTTTCCAGGAGAGCTGAATCCTCTCTGCTGACAACGGCAAAGCGGGTCACGGCAAGAGACTTGGGATAAATATTACATGTGGTTTTTGAGGTCTCGGGGAGGCAGCGAGCGCCTGTGCCTGGTGGATAATTACCTATTGATTGCTCAGCTTGCAAAGTAAGCACCTCTGCATGGGGATGGACATGGGGGGGGGGAGGAATCTGCCCAGCCCTGCCAAAAAGCTGGGACATCAGCACCAAGCAAGGAGCTGGAGGTGTGGAAATAACATCTTTGAGTTCTTCTGGCTACAAAAAGGGGGGATATTCCCCTGGGGAAGGGCCATCTCTGCAAACAGACAGCCAGGATGAGGGTTTGGAGTCTGTTCTTCACTTTTTGCACTTGATTGCTCAGCTTGCAAAGTAAGCACCTCTGCATGGGGATGGACATGGTGGGGGGGGGAAATCTGCCCAGCCCTGCCAAAAAGCTGGGACATCAGCACCAAGCAAGGAGCTGGAGGTGTGGAAATAACATCTTTGAGTTCTTCTGGCTACAAAAAGGGGGGATATTCCCCTGGGGAAGGGCCATCTCTGCAAACAGGGGCTCAGGCAGGCAGGATGAGGGGTTTGGGGTCTGTTCTTCACCTTGTGCACCCCCCCAGCTTTTATCTCAGAGGCTGCTGATGCTATTTCAGGTTTTCCCTCTGTCCCCACAACATGCTTTGGCACGTTGCTCTCATTTTTGAGGGCAAATCCTTTCTCTGGGCATGTCTTCAGCTCATCCCCCCCCCTCCCTGAGCCTGGAGCAAGTGAAAGGGTCAGTTTTATCAATTTAATTCACATTGTCTTCCCCCACTGCATCTTCAAGGGGTCCTGACGTGAAGGAGGATGGAGCAAGATTATACCACAAGGCTAAAAGCTGGGTGCACGGGTGGCTCTCGTGATGCTGAGTAAGGAGTAAGGATGTCACTTGGCCAAGCTGCTGTGACCCTGTGCTGGTGACCAGAGAAGGCAATCCCCATGGCTCTGCAGCAGGAACATCAGGCAGAGCCTCCTGACCTTTAAGGAGAGAGAAAACAAAACAGCTGATGAAGCTTAGGGATAAATATCACTTGGGTTTCCAGCCCCTGCAAGGCACGCGAGCCGGCGGGGTGACTTGGGGGACACCAGGACCTGGTGGCTAATTGTGGGGCAGCCCTAACGAGGATCAGGCTTCCATTGAACATGAACCCTTCAGGCGCATCCGTGAGTGGAGGGCAGTTCTATGTCCCAGGTCCAGGGCTCATCTCCAAGCTCTGGTGGTGCAGGGTGAGCATCGCCTTGGATGCCCCAGCCCAGGGGGCTTGGTGAGAGGTCAGGGTACCCCCCACTGTCCCCCATCACCCCCCAGTTCCTCACCCTGGACTCAAAACCTGGTGGTGCTGGGCTTTGCTGGTGAGGGAACATACATTCAACCATCCTGACCTGCAACACTGCAGCCCAGGCTCCGGTGACAGATCTGGAGATGCTGCCTTGGGCCAGAAGTAGCCCCCAAAACACTGTCAGCCACTTGTGGGGGGCTGTGCATCCCTGGCACCACCCCAGAGAGGATCACAGAATCACAGAATCTTCGAGGTTGGAAGGGACCTTAAAGATCATCTTGTCCAACCGTCAACCTAACTGACAAAAATAGACACCCACACAACAAACAAGCAGCACCATCACTAAACCAGACCTCCCAGCACCACATCAACCCCTCTTTTGAACACCTCCAGGGATGGTGCCTCCACCACCTCCCTGGGCAGCCCATCCCAATGCCTGAGAACCCTTTCAGTGAAAAAATTTTTCCTAATATCCAGCCTGAACCTCCCCTGGTGCAACTTGAGGCCATTTCCTCTCATCCTGTCGCCTGTGACTTGAGAAAAGAGACTGACCCCCATCTCTCTACACCCTCCTTTCAGGGAGTTGGAGAGAGCAATAAGGTCTCCCCTCAGCCTCCTCTTCTCCAGGCTGAACCCCCCCAGCTCCCTCAGCCTCTCCTCATAAGACTTATTCTCCAGACCCCTCACCATCTTTGTTGCCCTTAATGCTGGCTACCCCCCCAGGAGGGGCTTGACACCTCCTCGGGGCTGGCTACCCCCCATGGAAGGGGAAAGGCCACCTCCAGAACTGCATTAATTTGGTTCAATTCTGCCACGATTCGCCACCAGCTGCACCATCCCCTTTCCCAGAAGCCCAGGTCCTCAGCAAGCCCCAGCCAAGGGTCCCCACCCCCAAGACCTGCCATCCCAGGGAGGGGGGGGACACAGGAACCCACCCCCTCCCGCTCCATCCCTGTGGACAGACACCAGCCACTGCGCTTCGGGGACCGGCGACCGGGGGGGTTATCGAGCCATCGAGCGAGAGGCTGGGGAAACGGGGTTGCCATGGAAACCGCTGAACAGCAAATGGCTGATTTTTATTTTTTTTTATTATTTTTTTATTCTTTTCTTTTTTTTTGTCAAGGCTGGAAAAATTGCGGGGGAGAAGGGCAGCGGCGAAGCCCCCACGGCGTGGGCGAGTTGGGGGGCTGGGGCTTGGGGGGGCTCGGACCTTGGGTGAGCCGGGATTGCAAAGCAAAAGGTGGATTCTCAAGTGTCTGCTTGAAGGGTTCTGCACCTGCGGGATAGACGTGTCCCCATAGGGATGGGATAGGGTCTGGTGGCACCGGTGGTGGCTGTCCCCATCACTGCAGTGCCATGGGGGACCCAGCTGGGGAGGGACACGCTGGGGGGGTGTTTAAAACATTGTAGGTTGAAAATAAAACCTCCATCACATGGAGGATTCGGCGTCTGATGCAGGGACGGGCAGGAAGAGGCTGGTGAAGCTTCAGAGCATCCACAACCTGGTGCCCCAGGGGGTGGGGGGGGCAAAACAACCCCCAGCAGGGACCAAAAGGGCTTCTCCATCATTGCAAGGTCACGAACAGCCCCAGGTGGAGCCGGGCCACCCACTCCTAAGATCTCAGCTCAGCCCAGGGCCGTGACAGAGTCCCAGAGCTCCTGAGGGCTCTTGTCTGAGCTCCTCTGCCTGCAGAGGCTGCACGGGCAGGAGAAGGGTTGGTGGAGGGGGGGGGACACAGACACCAGCATCAACATCTGCCGCTTGAAAACCATGGTTACACCCCTCGAGCACGGATGAAAAAAAATCAGAATTGAAGTGCCCACTTCCCCCAAAGTTCAAGAGAGAGCTCCTGGGCTGAGGGCTGGTGAGAAGGCAGCACTTATTCCTCACCAGGAGGGGAGGGGAGGGGAGGAGGGGACCGTCCCCTGCGGAGGAGAGAAGGGAAAGCCCCCGGGACATGGCATCCGTGGGGCTGAGGGCTTGGGAGAGGGCGGTGGAATCTCCCTGGTGGGCTCAGCCAGATCCTAAATGCCACCAGCCATTCCAGTTTGGGGACTGGAAATTTGGGAACTGGGTTTCTGTAACACACACACGTGTTTGGTCCCTCCCCGTGGAGCAGGGTGGAGGGTCAGCCCTGGGGACTGTCCCCAAAAGCCACCTGGAGCCCGTTTCAACCCCTGGGAACAGCTGGATGCCAGAGAGACCATCAGTGTCCCCTGCCCTAGTGACAGCCACCCACCCACCACGCCATGGGGGGATGAATCCTGTGTCCCCACCCAGAGCATCCTTCAGGGCCAGGAGCTCCCCGGGTGGGAAAGCCCCCCTGGGTTTGGGGGTGACACCCCTCCATGGATGGTGGGGGGGTCTCCCGCAGCGCCCACCTCTCCACTTTCCTTCCCTGCTCCTTTTCCTCCCCTGGGATTTCTCAGGAGACATGGACAGGGTGCACAGGGTGACATTTCCCTTGGGGACATGTCCCCTGAGGGACAGATGGACACATGGGGACACCAGGAGGTCCATCACAAAGTGGGACCAGGCTCCCTCTGATGTTGCTCAGACACCTTTGCTGGACCAGACTGCAAAAAATATAGGTCAAAATCCCCTGATTTCAGCCTTGTCCCACCCAAACATGCCCCGTGGCACCCAGGGGACAGGACGTGAGCCCCACGTGCTGCTGGTGTGGTGCTGCCCATCCTGTGTTCCCCGCGCCACACAAGGTCACACCGATGTTTTATTCATCCCCCACAGTCCCCCATAGTCCTTAATTGCAGCCACACGCACTTTGCAAGTGTAAAGAATTGCCTTGGAGGTTTCTTAATGACTTTGGCGTGCTAACGAGCACTGTAGTCTCAGGGGTGCCCAACCATTCCCTGGGCTGCTGGGACCCCCAGAGATGGAGGGGTTGACACCCCAACCTGGGTGCAAACTGCCCCAAGATCTGTCTGGGCAAAAAATGCACACCTCAGCCTGAGATTAAAAAATTAATGATCGTTAATTCAACAGCTCCACCGTCCTCCTCCACTCCTGCCCGTTGGCTCGCGCGGGAGCAGCACCCTCGTTCCCCATCCCATGGTCACCATGACCTTCCCTGTGTCCCCATCACGTCTTGCTGCTGCCAAACGGAGCTGTTGGGAGAAGCTGGTGGCCATGAGGGATGGGCTTGGTGCCACCAGGCTCCATCCTGCACCTCCTGTAGCCAAAGGTACATCTCCAGGCCGGTCCCCGATGCCCTTTCCCTGGAAAACCCTCCCAGCCATCAGTGGAGGTGCCGTCCTGCCATGGGACAACCTTCAGCATCCAGACCCAGCCAGAGAGATGCTCTGGCCTTAATTAAAGGTCTTTAATCACCTGGTAGGGGACGGATGGGCATCAAGACGCTGTTACACCCCAAACTGGGGGCTGGTGGATTCCAGCCATGAGCTGGAGCTGGCTGGGGGCTCAAAGCACCACGAAGCACAAACTTGGGTGAGGGACACAAACCAAGACAAAGGTCCCAACCCCCCCCTTCAAAAAGCAGCCTGTGCCACAGAGGGTGTTCACACCTTTATTGCTCTGGCTGGAGAGTTTTTTCCTCACTCCTCTCCCCCTCCCATCCCTTCTTCTTCTTTTCTAGGGACACAGTGCCCTCAAGCCAGGTCCGTGTGTCACAGAGCAGAGGGACAGGGTGGCATCCCTCTGGCATCCAGACACGGCTGCAACCACTCTGCCTCCCTCCATGTCCTCCCGCTGCGTGCGCTTCCCCCTTCAAAAAGCAGCCTGTGCCACAGAGGGTGTTCACACCTTTATTGCTCTGGCTGGAGAGTTTTTTCCTCACTCCTCTCCCCCTCCCATCCCTTCTTCTTCTTTTCTAGGGACACAGTGCCCTCAAGCCAGGTCCGTGTGTCACAGAGCAGAGGGACAGGGTGGCATCCCTCTGGCATCCAGACACGGCTGCAACCACTCTGCCTCCCTCCATGTCCTCCCGCTGCGTGCGCTTCGGTGAAGAAGAACGTATCGAGGGGGGCAAAACCTGGCCCTTTCTCACCCCCAGCCCCACATCCACGGGGCGACGTCCCTCCTGTCCCCAGATCTTCCTAGTCCAGCTTTCCTCCAGGGAAGGGCAAGGTCGGACCAGTCTCCCATTTCCAGGGATGTGCCCGTTCCCAGTGGGCTCCCAGCACATCCCAAGGCGTTTACAGGGAGGAACTGTTTGAATTCACTGGGGTCTTCCCCAACGAACCCCCCTGTGGCCGGAGCCCAGCTCCCTGGGATGTTCAAGGGACCCCCAGTGCGAGGAAGCAGGGAGCTGGGACGCAGGGACTGGTGCCACCCCCTCACCCTCCCTCCCCACCCTGGCTGCCCGATGTGGCCATCACAGCATCCCGTCTGGCACCGCGTCCCCTCCAGCCCCATCGCTGGCCGCCGTCAGCAGAACTGCAGGAGAAGCACAACCAGAGGTGAGCCTTCACCCAAAACCCCTGAGCACCATCTCAGGAGGGAGCTCTGCCACCCCCCCAGGGCTGGGGAAGGGTTGGGGCACCTCAAGACCCCCCCCCAGATGGGCACAGACCTTCCAGCGGTTGCCACATTCGTTGCACAGCACGAATGTCGTCATGGGCTCATCGGCGCTGCGTGTCTGCACCTGGGATGGAGTTGGTGGCCAGGTCAGTGGAGAACCCGCCGGTGTCCCCCAAATCGGGGTCCCCCTGGGGGTTTTTTGGGGCTGACCTGGTTGTACGTGCAGTTCTTCTTCTTGCACTTGCCGCACTGGAAGAGGTCGGTGACGGTGCCACCCGTCTTGGCCATCTGGTGCTCCCGGATGGCCTCCTGGGTCATGGCGTTCCTCAGCTGCTTCAGCTCATCGCTGGCCATCTCCTGCCACCGGCACCAGCCCAGCAGGGTCAGTAGCCAAGCTGGCACAGGGTGCAAGCCACCGTGGTCCAGCACCCTCCCCATCCTCTCCAGGACCTCCAGGATCCTGCCCTCTGTGCTTGCTGGAGGGATCAGGCCCATTCAGATGAAAAAATCACCCCATTCTCAACCCAAAACTGCTGCCTGCAGGGACCTGGCTCCCCACGGAGGAACCTGGGCTCCCGGGGGTTGGGTTGGGGACCCCGGTTGAGGAGGGGACCCTCAAGCCTGACTCCTGCCAGTGTGACATCCCGCATCCAGCTCTATGATGGGGGTGGGGGAGATGTTACAGGGCTCTGGGGGGGGCAGACAGTGCCCACATCTTTTTTGGTTGCCACCCCCTTGCTGATGCACCCCAGCTCTGATGCTCTTCATGCCCCAGCCAGCCCCAAGGTGGGATGGGGACGTGCTGGGACAAGTCCAGTGTGGACACCACCAAGCCAAGATCCAACCAGCCTTTGGGCACCAGGAACAGAGGCTGGTGGGGGTCTCACCCACCCCTGGAGGTACATGGATGTGGTCCACAAGAACCAGCCCTGTACCCCCCACCCCACTGCCCACCTCGGCAGTCATGCGGGCGATGAGGCTGGGGGGGATGGCCCCACACAGCACGTTCCTCCGCAGGCTGGGGTTCTTGGGGTCCTTGAGGTTGCTGATCCTGCTCCGCACCCGGTTGCGATACTTCATGTCCGTGCTCTTCAGCTCCTGGAAGATATGTGGGGGTCCGTCAAGGAATCAAAGGGGTAAGATAGGGGGATGCCAGCCCCGTGGGCACCCACTGCTGCTCTGGGCTTGGTGGTCACCAGGGCCGGTGCCCATGTGGAGGTGGCTGATCTCAACAGCGTTTTGGTCCTTGGGGGACCATGTAAGGGAGGTCTCCCCTTCCTTGGGAGGTCTCCTCCTCCTTGGGTGATGAAGCACAACTCGGGATGTGGGGAGGAGAACAACTTTGCATTTCCCTGCTGTGACACCCAAAGGTAGTTGGGGCACAAGGGACCATGCTGGGACATTAGTTCATGGTGCAAAGGGCTCAGACCCCTCTCTTCCTCCCAGTCTGACCAAAAAGCCACCAGCTACCTGCATGGATGTGGGCAGACAGGCTGAGGTGGCAGTTTGGGGGTGTCCCACGAGGCTGCAGGCACACACATGGGCAGAGAGTGGGATGCACCAAAAACCAAAGTGTACCCAGGAGGGGGAACCACCTCGGGGCTGGTCCCAGTCTTGGGGGGCTGCCAGGAGCCCCCCAAGCCTTGAGTTGGGGGTGAATGGAGGTGGCTCCATCCCTGCCAGGGTGGCACTGGGCTGGCAAGAGACAAGGGCAGGCTCAAAAAAGAGACCTTGGCTGGATTTGGGTTTTATTTCTCCAAGGATGGAGGCAGGTCCCTGAGCAGAGGGGTTTGGGGGGGACACACGGACCCCCGGACTAAGGCAGGTGCCCAGGAGATGCTCTGCTCAGCATCAGCATCAGCATCAGCCTCTAACCAAGGTCTGGGCTCCCTCTGCAGGCAACAGAGACAGCAGAGCTGTCACCTTCTGTCCTCCCCACCACCCTCTGTCCTTGTCCCCACCACCACTCTGTCCTTGTCCCCCCCACCACTCTTCAGCCCAGCTGTGTCCCCCCAGGAGATGGACCCTGGGGACTCCCAGCCCTCCAAAAGGATATGGTCTTCGATCTCTGATGCCATCTTCTCACAGTTGACACCGAACTCTTTGTAGTCGTCTAAAGAGCAGAGAGGCCAAGGGGTGACTTTCAGGCATGAAACCAGTCAGATCTCATCATGTACCGAGAAACCACCCCCCAGCTCAGCATCAGCATCAGCCTCTAACCAAGGTCTGGGCTCCCTCTGCAGGCAACAGAGACAGCAGAGCTGTCACCTTCTGTCCTCCCCACCACCCTCTGTCCTTGTCCCCACCACCACTCTGTCCTTGTCCCCCCCACCACTCTTCAGCCCAGCTGTGTCCCCCCAGGAGATGGACCCTGGGGACTCCCAGCCCTCCAAAAGGATATGGTCTTCGATCTCTGATGCCATCTTCTCACAGTTGACACCGAACTCTTTGTAGTCGTCTAAAGAGCAGAGAGGCCAAGGGGTGACTTTCAGGCATGAAACCAGTCAGATCTCATCATGTACCGAGAAACCACCCCCCAAAAAAAATCTCACTTCTCCCCCTCAGCTTGTCCCAGACACCCCATCTCTAAAAAAATGATTTTTACCCATCTTGAACTTTACAAAGAGCCCATCTCCACATCCAACCCCTCATCAGAGACCCTTCCAACCCCTTTTTTTCTTTCATTTTGAGGCTGAACACTGAGCTATGAGCTACAGCTGCTGTTTGTTGGCAAGTTGGGGGGGGGGGTTCTGTTGGAGGGCTGTGGGTGCCCCAGGACGGCTGTGGGTGCCCCAGGACGGCTGTGGGTGCCCCAGGAACGCATATCCTCACCGTTTATTGCAGGGCTGCTTCTCTTAGGGCTATCCCATGGGAGATACAGCCCATTTTGGGCCAGTAGCTTAGGGAGGAGATGAGGGGTTACCTTCTGCCCCTTTGGATAACCCACCAGGGGGGGCTTGGCTGGGGCAATGCTGCCCACCCAGGGTTTAGCACAGGTTTTGGAGGCTTCTTTCCCCCCTGTTTTGCCACGTGTGATGAAACCAGGGCATAAAGCTGCCTGATTGGCCAGCGCAGCCACTTTCTGCACCACCACCACCACCCAGCACCAGCATCTCCAACATCCTGCACCCCCAGGGTCCAGGACACCCCCCCCGGAGCTGCTCACCATCCATACGGAGGGCGGCCGTCAACATCTCGATGCACTTGTCCCTCACCGAGTCCCCCGTGAGGTAACAGGGGGCCAGGAAGCAGGGGCTGGGGGAGAAGGTGGGGCTGGTGGGGGTCCGTGGCGTCTCTGGTTTGGCCTTGCTGCTGTTGGCTCTGCAGGGGCACACAGGAGAGGGGGGGGACAGGTCCTGGCACAGCCCCAGGGGACCTGCTGGGGGTCCCGTGGCAGTGGGATGGGTCTCTCTTACCTTTCCTCCTTGCTGTCGCTGGAGTTTCTCCGGGAGCCGGTGGGAGCTGGCGAGGGGCTGGTGCCCACAGAGGCTCTCCTGGGGGTGGCATGGGGAGGGGGACAGTGGAGGTGACACCAGAGAACAGGGCAAGCAGGACAGGGGGCAGGGAATGGTAGCTGGACCTCAGAAACCAGCTTGGAAGCCAACAGGAATCTTGTCAGGGGGAGGACTTGTTCCTCATGGGGAATGTCCTGGTGCCCATGGGACCTCTACCCACCCCAGGTGTGGGTCTCATGGTCAGAGCATCCCCAAAGGGGACACCCAAAGCATCCCCAGGCTGCTCAGGGATGGGATGCCCCCTCCTTACCGCTCCCCTGATGGTCTCTTCTGTGGGGAGGACGAGGAGGTGGCCGAGGTGGTGGAGGACCTCGAGTCGGCAGAGTCTCTCCTGGCAGGATGAGCCCCATGTCAGAGAGCAGTGATAGGGACCAAGAAGTGGGTCCAGACCCCTGTCCGCAGCCCAGCGAGGGTCTGGGGTCCAACCTCCCCCATCTTCTCCAGCCCAGGCACCCACCTCTCTTTTTTGCCATCTGGAGGTGACTTCTTGGAGGACGCAGTGGGGCTCCGGCCGTTGCTGGACTCTCTTCACCGCAGAAACCCAAAGGAAGAGAGAGATGGTCCCAGTGAGTCTGACCCAACATCCCCAGCAGTGACCTGGGGAGCTGGATCCTGCCTCCCCATCTCCACACCCTGTCCCTGGACAAGTCACCCCCAGTCGCCCACAGCCCCCCAGGTTGCCAGGGAAGCCACCCCAAGGCTGGCAGTGCCCAGAGCCCGCTGTAAGGATCGATGTGCCCTTCGGCACGTACCTCTCCAGGCTGGAGTCACCAGGGTGGCCCCGAGGGGTGGTGGCATGAGAGCTGGACTTGCTGGGCTTCCTAGGGACAAAGAGAGCAGGGCAGGGTCAGACGAGCCCCATCAAAACAGCCCTCATCCTGGGAATAAATATCATTAAATAAATTAAAAGAAAAGAAAAAATAGTGCTGCCGTGGCTGCAGGCAGCTGCCCTTTGGTTCTCCATGGACCAGCAGAGATGGAGAAACCAAACTTCTAAGGAATGAGCAGAGGGTGGTCTCATATCAGCCCCACCAATGCCTTGGCTATGCGGCTGGTGCCCCCCACCAGCAGGCAGGAGCCCCCACCTCTCCTTGTGCTTCTCCTTGTGCTTCTCGGCCGAGCTCTTGGGGTGCTTCACCCCTTCATTGGGGCAGCTGGGAAAATCCAGCCTCTTCTCCTTCTTCTCCTTTTCCACATCCATGTCCTTCTCCTTCTTCCCATCGGCGTCTTTCTCCTTCTTTGGGGTGGTGGAGGACTCTGGGGGAAGGAGCTGGGTGTCACAGGCATGGCCCCAAGAAGAACCCAGGTGGGGGGATGGCTGGGGGGATGCTCAGCTTTTTGGGGAGCTCGCACTGATTTATATCACTCCATCCTGGAGTGAAAATGAGCCCCTGGAAAATCCATTGAGTCCACACATCGTGTGGCAAGACTGGGTTACGGTGGCTACGATGGCAGGGGAGTCTGCACCCCCAAGCTTGGGACTGATCCCACCTTGACACCCCCTAGAGAGCATCAGGGTTTTGGGGTGCTGGGAGTTTTGGGGCCTGGGAGGGGGTTTCTGCATCTCCCCGGCATCGCTCACCCAGCAGCCGCTTCCAGTTCTTGATGAGGATTTTGGCCGAGGCCACCACCTCTTCATCCGAGCAGTGTTTCCGCACCGAGTTGACGGCCACCCCGATGCGCGTGGTCTGGGGACAGACGGCAGGGATGTGTCCTTAGGGATGTGCCAGCTGGTGTGGGGGGGACAGGACAAGCCACCCCATGGGGTGTCCCCCCGCCAGCAACTGCTGCCCCCCACCTAGATCCCCTCACCTGGAGCAGCTGGATGGTCATGGTGTAGCCGGTGAGGGACTTGAGGAGATCCAGTGCCCCTTCCTAGAGCGGGGAGAGGTCATGGGGGTCCTTGAGAAGCTGGAGAGAAATAGGGGGGCCACACCAAGGCAGCCCTCACCCCCCTTTTCTTCTTGCCAGCACCAAGCAGTGCTGGGGAGGGCACCTCAAGGGGACACAAAGCAGCCCTGGGCTGGTCCCTGGAGAACACCTGACCCTCTGCAGTGATGGACTCACAGAAAAACCCCAAATCCTGCAGGACCATCCCAGGGCAGGGTCACACCTCCCAGCTGGGAAGCAGGAGCTTCCCTTAAAGCTTGGGAAAACCCCTCCATAAGGAAAACTCGGGCTGTTGGGAGCTGGGGACGGCCAAGGGACACCTGAGTGTCCCCACGCAGGGGTGTGAGGGTCCATGGGACATACACCCAAGGCAGGCAGCGGCTGCAGGGCTAAACATAGCCCCGGCACGGAGCCCTCCTCCTCCTCCTCCTCCGAGGTATTTTTAGAGCCCCAGTAGCAGAGGCCAGCTCCCAGGTATCCCAGCCCCACACCAGGCTGGACCCCCGTCCCACCATGGCCCAGGACCTCTCCATACGTGTCCTCTGCAAGTGGTGGGCACAGGGGATGTCCCCAAACTGTGGCTGGACCCTGACTTTGCCCCCCCACCCCGAAGGGCAGGAGGGGGGGGGGTTGAGCAGGAGGGGCTGGGCAGGATCAGTCCCTTGTCCCCAAGATCATTCCTGGTGGGGACCTCCCATGGGTGACTCCCATGGGATCTGATCCAGTTCCAAGTGCTGGCATCCCAAAAAGCCACCGGATCCTGCTTTTTGTTGCCCCCCCCGCCTCCTCCGCCCCGGGTGCCTTCACCTTGTTGGGGCAAAGGCCAGTGGAAATGGTCAAATATTAACTTTAAGGGCTGGGCTGAGCTCTGCTCGCCCACACGTCACCGGATCCCCGGATGGATCCTCACCTGGAGCAAAGGGTGGTGGGGGCCACATCCTGGCCCCCCCCCCCAAGCTCGCCATGGTCAAATCCACCCAGGAGCCATTGCTCAGCCCCCTCCCGCCCACAGCCCCCCAGGTTGCCAGGGAAGCCACCCCAAGGCTGGCAGTGCCCAGAGCCCGCTGTAAGGATCGATGTGCCCTTCGGCACGTACCTCTCCAGGCTGGAGTCACCAGGGTGGCCCCGAGGGGTGGTGGCATGAGAGCTGGACTTGCTGGGCTTCCTAGGGACAAAGAGAGCAGGGCAGGGTCAGACGAGCCCCATCAAAACAGCCCTCATCCTGGGAATAAATATCATTAAATAAATTAAAAGAAAAGAAAAAATAGTGCTGCCGTGGCTGCAGGCAGCTGCCCTTTGGTTCTCCATGGACCAGCAGAGATGGAGAAACCAAACTTCTAAGGAATGAGCAGAGGGTGGTCTCATATCAGCCCCACCAATGCCTTGGCTATGCGGCTGGTGCCCCCCACCAGCAGGCAGGAGCCCCCACCTCTCCTTGTGCTTCTCCTTGTGCTTCTCGGCCGAGCTCTTGGGGTGCTTCACCCCTTCATTGGGGCAGCTGGGAAAATCCAGCCTCTTCTCCTTCTTCTCCTTTTCCACATCCATGTCCTTCTCCTTCTTCCCATCGGCGTCTTTCTCCTTCTTTGGGGCGGTGGAGGACTCTGGGGGAAGGAGCTGGGTGTCACAGGCATGGCCCCAAGAAGAACCCAGGTGGGGGGATGGCTGGGGGGATGCTCAGCTTTTTGGGGAGCTCGCACTGATTTATATCACTCCATCCTGGAGTGAAAATGAGCCCCTGGAAAATCCATTGAGTCCACACATCGTGTGGCAAGACTGGGTTACGGTGGCTACGATGGCAGGGGAGTCTGCACCCCCAAGCTTGGGACTGATCCCACCTTGACACCCCCTAGAGAGCATCAGGGTTTTGGGGTGCTGGGAGTTTTGGGGCCTGGGAGGGGGTTTCTGCATCTCCCCGGCATCGCTCACCCAGCAGCCGCTTCCAGTTCTTGATGAGGATTTTGGCCGAGGCCACCACCTCTTCATCCGAGCAGTGTTTCCGCACCGAGTTGACGGCCACCCCGATGCGCGTGGTCTGGGGACAGACGGCAGGGATGTGTCCTTAGGGATGTGCCAGCTGGTGTGGGGGGGACAGGACAAGCCACCCCATGGGGTGTCCCCCCGCCAGCAACTGCTGCCCCCCACCTAGATCCCCTCACCTGGAGCAGCTGGATGGTCATGGTGTAGCCGGTGAGGGACTTGAGGAGATCCAGTGCCCCTTCCTAGAGTGGGGAGAGGTCATGGGGGTCCTTGAGAAGCTGGAGAGAAATAGGGGGGCCACACCAAGGCAGCCCTCACCCCCCTTTTCTTCTTGCCAGCACCAAGCAGTGCTGGGGAGGGCACCTCAAGGGGACACAAAGCAGCCCTGGGCTGGTCCCTGGGGGAACACCTGACCCTCTGCAGTGATGGACTCATAGAAAAACCCCAAATCCTGCAGGACCATCCCAGGGCAGGGTCACACCTCCCAGCTGGGAAGCAGGAGCTTCCCTTAAAGCTTGGGAGAACCCCTCCATAAGGAAAACTCGGGCTGTCGGGAGGTGGGGACGGCCAAGGGACACCTGAGTGTCCCCACGCAGGGGTGTGAGGGTCCATGGGACATACACCCAAGGCAGGCAGCGGCTGCAGGGCTAAACATAGCCCCGGCACGGAGCCCTCCTCCTCCTCCTCCTCCGAGGTATTTTTAGAGCCCCAGTAGCAGAGGCCAGCTCCCAGGTATCCCAGCCCCACACCAGGCTGGACCCCCATCCCACCACGGCCCAGGACCTCTCCATATGTGTCCTCTGCAAGTGGTGGGCACAGGGGATGTCCCCAAACTGTGGCTGGACCCTGACTTTGCCCCCCCACCCCGAAGGGCAGGAGGGGGGGGGGGGTTGAGCAGGAGGGGCTGGGCAGGATCAGTCCCTTGTCCCCAAGATAATTCCCAGTGGGGGACTCCCATGGGATCTGATCCAGTTCCAAGTGCTGGCATCCCAAAAAGCCACCGGATCCTGCTTTTTGTTGCCCCCCCCGCCTCCTCCGCCCCGGGTGCCTTCACCTTGTTGGGGCAAAGGCCAGTGGAAATGGTCAAATATTAACTTTAAGGGCTGGGCTGAGCTCTGCTCGCCCACACGTCACCGGATCCCCGGATGGATCCTCACCTGGAGCAAAGGGTGGTGGGGGCCACATCCTGGCTCCCCCCCCCGAAGCTCACCATGGCCAAATCCACCCGGGAGCCATTGCTCAGCCCCCTCCCCTCCCTTTGCACGCTTGCACACGCTCGTGCAACAGGCAGGGCTGTGTCTGGGTCCCCGACACCCCCC
>NW_015091205.1:27327-28420 GCF_001431845.1 Calidris pugnax | reverse complement strand
GGGAGTTTTCCCTTGCACGGGGCTGAGCCCGTGGCACCGGCCCCGATCGGGTGTTGGTGGCCGGGCTGGTGGCCAAGCACCTGTCACCCACGTTTGCCCGTGGCCCCCTGGGACAGCACCCCCCCCACCTCCTCCCACCACCACCTTGTCCCCAAATCTCAACAACCAGGAGCAATGGGGTGCAGGAGACCCCCCCAAATGGGAGGCAAAATACACCTGGGTGCCAACTGTGCTGTCCCAAGGGGTGGCACAGGGAGCACCCCGGGGTGCTGGTGGCACCTGTGGGTGCTCAGCCCACCCCCCCAGACCAGCTCAGCCCCCCAGGGACCACCAGCAACAAGAAGGGGGTGTGGGGGGGTGAAAAGCAAACACACCCCCCCCCCCCCTTTCCCTCCCTCCCCTGTCCCGAGCCGCGTTGCAACGTCCAAACACGCCTGCACATGTGTGTAAATATGCAGGGGTGCAAACACACACACACGTGTGCAAACACACGCACCCCCCCACCCCGAGGGACTCGGCCACCTTACCGTGCTCTTCCTGGCCACCATCTTATCCAGTTTCTTGGCAATCCGGACCAGTTCCTCAGCGGGCCCCATGCCGGCGGCTCGTCGCTGGCCGCCTTTGGGTGGCCGGTGGAGCCAAACCAAGGCAGGGGGCGGGGCCCGGATGTGGGAGGGGGGGGGGGGGGGAGGCATGCAGTGGGGGGCACCGGGACGCACGGCCGACCCCGCCGGAGGGGTCCCCGAGGGGTTTTGGGGTGCCAAATGCTATGGGGCTGGAGCCCGGTGTTGGCAGGGAGAGTGCCCAGGGGGATGGTTTTTCTACGGGGGTGGCTTTACCACCAGGGCGATGGTTTTTCCACCAGGATGGTGGCTTTCCCACTGGGATGTGGCTTTCCCACCAGGATGATGGTTTTCCAGGGATTCCCGAGGGGTGCCATGGCTTGAGGGGCAAACTCCGTGGGCCCCGGGGGTGTCTCTTTCCAAACCCGGAGTCCAGCAGCAGTGATTTCCTCAGGGGAACAGGCTGCGATGACAAATGACACCCCAACACCTCCCGTGGCTTTTTAAGCCCTACTTGACTGAGCACCCCC
>NW_015091205.1:25088-27317 GCF_001431845.1 Calidris pugnax | reverse complement strand
GGGGGTGGCTTTTCCACCAGGGTGATGGTTTTCCAGGGATTCCTGAGGGGTGTGATGGCTTGGGGTGCAAATTCTGTGGGCCCCAGGGGTGTCTCTTTCCAAACCCAGAGTCCGGCAGCAGGGATTTCCTCGGGGGAACAGGCTGCAATGACAAATGACACCCCAAAACCTCCCATGGCTTTTTAAGCCCCTCCAGGTTCTAAGCCTGCACCCGCTTGATTGAGCACCCCCACCCCAAGGAGCACATGGTGCACAGGGAGCCAGCCCACGGTGGGTGCCAGGAGCCCCCCAAGCACCAGTGGGTGTCAGGAACCCCCCGAGCACCCCACAGGACAGGGGTGCTGTCCCCAAGGTAGTTGGGATGGGTGACAGCAAGTGAGCCACCCTCGCTTGTCCCTGCTCCACCAAGGGTGTCCATAGGGTGAGCATCCCGCTCTGGGCTGGGCTGGATCCACTCTGGATCCATCCCAAAACCCACCCTGGTTCACCCACCCACCCAAAAGAGTGCTCTCCCCCTACATGACACCCCCAAAACCCAGGGTCACATCCCCCATGGGCACCAGTAAGTCATGGAGATCCTGGTGCCCAGGGTCTTCCTGGGCACATCACCAGTATCACCCAGGTTGGGGACTGCCAGGCCTGGGGGCAGGGGCTTGTGCCCCCCACCCCGACACACACACAGGCACTTAAAAAACTGATGGCTTTATTAGAAACCAGAGAGAGAAAATATTTAAAAAAGAAAAAAAAAAAGCTGGTTTTTGAGATGAAACATTTGACGCACAAACAAGAAAGAGGAGAGGGTAATTTGGGGGAGGGCAGGTGGCTTTTGAGGGACACCAGCCGGGAAAAAAAAAAAGCTGGTTTTTGAGATGAAACATTTGACATACAAACAAGGAAGAGGAGAGGGTAATTTGGGCAGGGGAGGGCAGGTGGTTTTTGAGGGACACCAGCATGAGGGGGACATTGGTCCCAGAAAAAGCTGAAAAATCCCCCCGGGGAGAGCCCCGGGGCTGGGGCGGTGATCCAGCACCCACCCCAGGTGAGGGACATGGGACAGTGGCTCTGGGGAGCCACCTGAACCCCCCCAAAAAACCAGGGAATGGCATTTTGCTACCAGTTTTGGGGGATCCTTTGAAGCTTCCTCAAGCCCCACCAGCCCAGGCAGCTGCCAGAGTCTGGAGGGGCTGGAGGGGGGGGGACATGGGGCCAAAGACCCTCCAGCCCCCCCTGGGCGAGGTCAATAAAAGCCCTTTCATATTCCCTGCCCATCCCAAAGGCTTCACATTTGGGGCAGAGAAGGTGACCGGGGGGGGTGTGTGGCTGCTCCCCAGCCCCGCTCCCCCCAGGCCAGGGAGTGGGGGGCCACAGTCCCCATGGCAGAGGAGGCTGGGGGGGCACCGAGCACAGCTCCCCCCTCCCCAAATCCTTGCAGATGGGGGAGAAGAAAGCCCCAGGGCTGGGCAGAGCCCACAGTAGGGATGGGAGAGCAGCAGGGGACACTGGGGGGGCACAGAAACCTCAGCCCACTAGTGTAGTGAGTGTGTCCGTTCTCTGCCCTACCCCCAGGGCAGGCAGAAGCCCTTCAGGTCCCTGCAGCCACCATCCATGGACGGTCTTCTCAATGAGGAGGGGGGTCTCCAAGCCCCCTTGGAGGGTAGTGTCCAGCTGGGCTGGATGGTCCCATGCCCAGGGTCCTGGGCACACATCCCTTATGGCCTCGCTCCACCGAGCCCCCCAGGGCTGGGGCTGCACCCGAGCACCCACCGGCCAGTGGGGAGCTGCCTTGGGTGGTCCCAGCCGAGGGGACAGGGACAAAAGGGGCCCCCATCACCTGGTCAGTCTTGCAAGAGGTGGACGAAGCTGGCTGGGAAGACCCCGGTGCGGGAGCCGTCACCCTCGATGAAGCCAACCTGGAGGTGCAGAGATCATAGAATCATAGAGTTGTCCAGGCTGGAAGGGACCTCCAAGGGTCATCTAGTCCGACCCCCCCACAGTCAGCAGGGACACCCCCAACTAGACCAGGTTGCCCAGGGCCTCATTGAGCCTCACCTTGAATATCTCCAGGGAAGGGGCCTCAACCACCTCCCTGGGCAACCTGTTCCAGTGCTCCACCACCCTCACAGTGAAGAACCCTCTCCTAATCTCCAATCTAAATCTGTTCCCCTCCAGCTTGAAGCCATTGCCCCTCGTCCTGTCACTACAGGCCTTTCTAAACAGGCTCTCCCCAGC
>NW_015091205.1:21182-24708 GCF_001431845.1 Calidris pugnax | reverse complement strand
GGGGGGGGGGGGACAAGGGGGTGAAAGACCCCTCCCAAAGGGGATGTGACACCCCCCCGATCCCTCCATCCACCACCCCAAGATAAGAGGAGCTGGGATGCTTGGGGGATGCAGAGGGTGACCCCCAGCCCCTCTGAGACCCCCCCAGCCCCGAATCGTGACACCTACCGGAGCAAATCTCCTGGGCATGGGCACGGGGGGCACCTTGCTCAGCACAGCAGGGTCCTCGGGGCCACCAGGGTTCTGGGGGGACACGGCTGACCCCGCTTTGCCCACCACGCCGCTGATGCGCCGGTACGAGCGGGTGCTCTCCGAGCTGCAGGGGACAGTGGTGACAGTGTCACCCCCTCCCTCTCTGCTGGTGTCTCCCCTCCCCACTGGTGTCTCCCCTCCCCACTGGTGTCTCCCCTCCCCATCCCTCTTTTCCACAAGGTCTCAGTGGGGTCAGGGCCCCCCCCCCTCCATGGGACCCAAGAGACCGGGGTGCCACCCACAGCCTGTTGAGGGACAAGGGCCGCAGCACCCATCCTCCCTCCAAAAAGATTTCCAAAAAGAGAGAAAAAAAATCATGTATTTGACAACTTGCAGGGGGCGTCCTGGTCTTGGGTGTCACCCCCTCCAAAAAGATTTCCAAAAAGAGAGAAAAAAAATCATGTATTTGACAGCTTGCAGGGGGTGTCCCGGTCTTGGGTGTCCCCCCCTCCAAAAAGATTTCCAAAAAGAGAGAAAAAAATCATGTATTTGACAACTTGCAGGGGGCGTCCTGGTCTTGGGTGTCACCCCCTCCAAAAAGATTTCCAAAAAGAGAGAAAAAAATCATGTATTTGACAACTTGCAGGGGGTGTCCCGGTCTGGGTATCCCCCCCAAAATAATCTGTCACCTTCTCCAAGGACAACCCAACCCTCCTGCCGTTGTCTTTGTCCCCTCCTGCATCCCAGGGCCAGCAGCAACTCCCTTGGGGACTTCAGCTCAGGGTGGGGACCCCCTTTGCCCCCCCCACCAAGGGACAATTTGGGGTTCCCCACACGCAGGGGAGGGACACACAACCCAGCAAGGGTTGAAGTTGACTCGCCAGCACCACGCAATGACGGGGGGCCATGGGGGGGGCCGGTGCTGGCGGCGGAGGGGAGGCTGCGCGATGCCGGAGCCTCCATCGTCCCGGAGAAATGTGGCTCCGACGCCTGCCGGGGGAGCTCGGGGCGCTCTGGGGAGGGGGGGACACACACGATGGGGACAATAGATAAGGGATGAGCTAGGGATGTGATCTACCTGGACTTCTGTAAGGCTGTGTCCCACCACAACATAGAATCATAGAATGGTCTAGGTTGGAAGAGATCCTTGGGATCATCGAGTCCAACCATCTCCCCTACTCTACAAAGTCCTCCCCTACACCATGTCCCTCAGCACTGCATCTAAACGGCCCTTAAACACATTCAGGGATGGGGACTCCACCCCCTCCCTGGGCAGCCTGTTCCAATGCCCGACCACTCTTTTGGTGAAAAATTGTTTCCTAATGTTCAATCTAAACCCACCCTGTTGGAGCTTGAAGCCATCCTGCTGGCCAAACTGGAGGGGCACGGATGTGATGGGTGGACTGTTCAGTGGACAAGGAACTGGCTGGATGGTGGCATCCAGAGGGGGATACTCAATGGCTCGAAGTCCAGATGGAGAGTGGTGACAAGTAGTGTCCCTCAAGGGTCCCTAAACCCACCCTGTTGGAGCTTGAAGCCATCCTGCTGGCCAAACTGGAGGGGCACGGATGTGATGGGTGGACTGTTCAGTGGACAAGGAACTGGCTGGATGGTGGCATCCAGAGGGGGATACTCAATGGCTCGAAGTCCAGATGGAGAGTGGTGACAAGTAGTGTCCCTCAAGGGTCCATACTGTTTAACATTTTTATCAATAATATAGACAGGGGGATTAAAGGCACCGTCAGCAAGTTTGCAGAGACACCAAGTTATGTGGTCTTGTCTATACACCAGAGGGATGGGATGTCATCCAGAAGGACCTGGACAGGCTGGAGAGGTGGGCCCAGGTGAACCTCATGAGGTTCAACAAGACCAAGTGCAAGGTTCTGCACCCGCGCCAGAACAATCCTCACCATCAGTACAGACTTGGGGGGTGAGGTCTTAGAAAGCAGCCCTGAGGAAAGGGACTTGGGGGTGCTGGTGGACAAGAAGCTGGACATGAGCAGGCAGTGGGCACTTGCAGCCCAGAAGGACAATCCCATCCTGGGCTGCATCAAAAGAAGTGTTGCCAGCAGGTCCAGAGAGGGGATTCTTCTGTTTTACTCTGCTCTGGTGAGGCCTCACCTGGAGTATTGTGTGCAGGTCGGGAGCCCTCAATATAGGAAAGATATGGACCTGATGGAGAGGGTCCAGAGGAGGGCCACAAGGATGATCAGGGGGTTGGAGCACCTCTGCTCCGAGGACAGGCTGAGGGAGCTGGGGTTGTTCAGCCTGGAGAAGAGGAGGCTCCGGGGAGACCTAATAGCAGCCTTCCAGTACCTGAGGGGGCTACAGGAAGGCTGGGGAGAGCCTGTTTACAAAGGCCTGTAGTGACAGGACGAGGGGCAATGGCTTCAAGCTGGAGGGGAACAGCTTTAGACTGGAGATGAGGAGAGGGTTCTTCACTGTGAGGGTGGTGGAGCACTGGAACAGGTTGCCCAGGGAGGTGGTTGAGGCCCCATCCCTGGAGATATTCAAGGTGAGGCCCAACGAGGCCCTGGGCAACCTGGTCTAGTTGGGGGTGTCCCTGCTGACTGCGGGGGGGTCGGTTTAGATGACCTTTGGAGGTCCCTTCCATCCCCAACCATTCTACGATTCTATGAATAAAGGGACAGCCCCACCATGGGTGACCCCCCCATCCCTCCCCAAACCCCGACTCACCGGTGGGGCTGTGGCCAGGTTTGGGGCGGCAGCCGCCCCGCGTGGGGTTTTTGAGGGGCAGTGGTGGGGGGATCTCCTCGCTGTGGGCCCGGCGGGGCGCGGGGCGGGAGGGCACCAGGATGCTCTCGTAGGTCTTGTTGGTGATGTCCATCCCCCCCATGCAGCTCCAGCGGGTCTGGGGACAGGCCGGGGGGGGGCTGGCGGCCAGCGGTGACGTGCCCTTGAAGGAGCGCTGGAGGGGGCTCACCTGGGGACAGACAGAATCACAGAATTACAGAATCTTCTAGGTTGGAAGGGACATTAAAGATCATCTTGTCCAACCGTCAACCTAACTGACAAAAATAGACACCCACACAACAAACAAGGAGCATCATCACTAAACCAGACCTCCCAGCACTTCATCAACCCCTCTTTTGAACACCTCCAGGGATGGGGCCTCCACCACCTCCCTGGGCAGCCCATTCCAATGGCTGAGAACCCTTTCAGTGAAAAAAAATTTCCTAATATCCAGCCTGAACCTCCCCTGGTGCAACTTGAGGCCATTTCCTCTCGTCCTGTCGCCTGGGACTTGGGAGAAGAGACCAACCCCCCCCTCTCTACACCCTCCTTTCAGGGAGTTGTAGAGAGCAATAAGGTC
>NW_015091205.1:5914-21166 GCF_001431845.1 Calidris pugnax | reverse complement strand
CCAGACCCCTCACCAGCTTCGTTGCCCTTCTCTGGACCCGCTCCAGCACCTCAATGTCCCTCTTGTGGTGGGGGGCCCAAAACTGGACACAGCACTCAAGGTGAGGCCTCACCAGTGCCCAGGACAGGGGGACGATCACCTCTCGGGCCCTACTCACCACGCTGCTCAGTTTTGGGGTTGCCCACCCCCCACACATGGGGTCTGCACCCCCCCACACCACCCCAGCCCCTTCGCTGGGGACGCAGGGTGTCCCCCCCTGTCACCATCCCACAGGTACCTTCTCCTCCAGCTCGTCCTCGCTGTCGTAGGGGAACTCCTGGGGGGGCTCCCAGTCGTATTCGACGTGGATCTGCAGGGAGAGCTTCCCCGCCTGCGCCTGCTCCAGCTGTGGGGATGGGGCAGGTCAGAGAGGGGGGGTCTCACCATGTTGGGGGGTAACAGGTCCCAGGAGCCCCCCACCTCCATGCCAGCCCTCCCCTGGCCCTTCAGTCCCCTCTCCCCAGCCTGAGCACCCCCCTCATCCCGCCATCCCACCTACCAGCTCTTCACACTCCGTGTGCTTGAGCCTCCTCGCCACGTCCAAAGCCGTCTCACCCGCCGCGTTCACTGCCCGAGGGACAAAAAGGGGACAGATCCAGCTTAGAACCTCTCTGCTCCCACCAGAGAGCCCCCCAAAACCCACCCCCTGCCACATCCCAGCCCCTGTACCCATGGAGAAGGTGGCTTTGCCCTTCAGGAGCAGCTTGAGGCAGTTGGGCTGGTTGTAGAGCGCGCCGTAGTGCAAAGCCGTGTTCCCTTCCTGCGTCACCCGGTCCAGTGTTCCCCTGCACAGGGCCACCAGCAAGAAATTCAAGGTTCAAGAGGATGCAAGTGTCAGCCCCTGGTGCTTGTGTGACACTCCTCCCCCCGGGAGAGCGGGCAGGGGACAACCCCGAGCAGCTGGGGACGCACCCGTTCTGGATGATGAAGTCCACCAAGGGAAGGGAGGACCTGTCGGCGTGGCGTACGGCCATGTGCAGCGCCAGCTCGCCCGAGTCCTGCCATGAGATGGAAAGGAGAGGAGAGCTGGATCCAAGGATGCTCATCTCCCACGGGATGGTGGGGAGAGCTGAACCTGAGGACTCTCATCTCCCCTAAGATGGAGGCTGGACCCGAGGATGCTCCTCTCCCCCAGGATGGAGAGAGGTGGACCCAAGGATGCTCCTCTCCCCCAGGATGGAGGAGAGAGGTGGACCCAAGGATGCTCATCTGCCCCAAGATGGAGGGGAAGAGAGAGGTGGACCCGAGGACTCATCTCCCCCAAGATGGAGGGGAGGAGAGAGCTGGACCCAAGGATGCTCATCTCCCACAGGATGGAAGGGAGGAGAGAGGTGGACCCAAGGACTCATCTCCCCCAGGATGGAGGGGAGAGGAGAACTGGGCCTGAGGATGTTTACCTCCCCCAGGACAAAGGGAAAGGTGAGATAGACCCAGGGATGCTTCATCTCCCCCAGGACAGAGGGGAGAGGAGAGCTGGACCTGAGGATGCTCATCTTCCCAAGGACACATCTCCACCCAAAGGCCAGGAACCCCCTGAGAGCGGGCACCCAGAGGGGGAAAATCCCTTTACGCTGCCAGGCAGAGGGAGCGGGGTGGCCGTGGTGACACGGGGCTCACCTGGCCCTCGGGGCTGGCCAAGGGCTTGGTCAGATCGTGCCCCTCGGCGAAGGCCTGGAGCAGGCCCAGGAGGTCACGGGCACGAATGGCTTCCCAGAGGCGGTGGGGGTCGTTGAGGCCACTTTTCTGCACGTAACGTCGCTCCATGTACTTGGCCACGATGTACTCCTTGCGGGCAGCCCTGTGGGAAGGGTGGCATGGCATCTGCTTGGCTGGGCACGGAGACCTTACCCCCTCCAGCCCCACCACAGCCAGGGGCTCCTACCTCCTCCCAAAGCCTCGGGATCAGGGAGAAACCCCTCAAAAAATGCTGCAAGTGCCCATCAAAAATCCCGGTGATGACCAGGATCCCCACCTCTCTGTCTCAGAGGTGATGGGCAGTGGCACGGGGACAAGGACAAACCATGCACTGTGTCCTCCTCCTCCTCCTCCTAACCCACCCCGAGCCCCATGGCCAGTGGCCAACTCACATATCGCTGCTGGCCGAGGGTTTGGGACACTCCTGTGTGGGTAGGGTGGCCTCCATGATCTCGTTAAAGCGGGTGTTCCCAACGCTGACGGCCAGCTGTGGCAAGAGAGGGACAGGGGGACATGAGCCCTCGTGGCCACGCTCATCCTGCCCCAGCCAGATCTCCATCTCCATCTCCATCCCCATCCCCATCCCGTGGCAGAGGGAAGGAATCCACCAGATCCACCCAGGACCTTCCCAGAGCAGCATCTCCCTGGGGATGCTGTTTTTTCGTGGCAGGAGAAGTCTGTTTTAACAAGGGGCAGGTCCCGGGAGGGGGGGCTGCCAGCATCCCCCCACCCACCCACCCAGACCACCACGCTGGGGGCTGCAAACTGGGGAAACCGAGGCAAGTTTGCGAGCACCCCGGAGCAAACTGGGCACAGATGGGATGGAGGAGGAGGGATGAACTCTGTATCCAAGAAGTTTTGGGAGCCAGAGGGTGATTCCTGGAGGGTGCAAGATCTTGGGGAATCCCTTACCAGCAGCTCGGAGGTGCTGAGGACATCCAGGGTGAGGGACTGGATGCGGGAATAATGGACTCCCAGCTCCCGATGGATCCCGGAGCACTCGATGCACGTCAGGATGCCCAGGTTGGTGGAAAGCCACGTAGGGTCTGCAGAGAGGAGCAACACCGGGGCTCACATCCCCCCACAACACCCCCAGCCCCGTGGGATGCTGCAACCCCCTTGGGTATCCAACCCACACCTCGGGGTGGGGAGGACACACGAAGCCCTGACCTACCGGGGGCCCCGCAGTCACAACACTGCTTGTTTCCTGGCATGTTCTTCACCTCGCTGATGACCAGCTTGGTGAGCTCCTGCACACCGCCGTCCGCCCCGCCGCACGCCACCGCCCCACCACCGTTGGGCTCCCCCTTGAAGGCGTTGCTCAGGGCTTCGTCCTTGCTGTTCTGCAGCACCGAGACCCACCTGGGCAGGAGGGAGCCCCGTCAGGAGGAGGAGGAAGAGGAGGATGGGGAAGGGAGAGCAGGATCTGGCACCATAAGGAGTGGGGAGGGGTTGCGGCACTTACACAATGCACTCCTGCTCGTCCTCTGCTTGGAAGTGGTAGGTCCTGTTGTCTGCAGGGATGGGGAGAGGGGTGGGAAGGTGAGGGAGGGGGATTCAGGTATGCCCGAGAGCTCAAGAAAGGGCTGAAACTACTCCAAAGGGGCTGCTTTAAACTAAAATTGAAGGTGAGGGAGGGGGATTCAGGGATGCCCGAGAGCTCAAGAAGGGGCTGAAACTACTCCGAAGGGGCTGCTTTAAACTCAAACTAAATCACTGCACATCGCTCTTCCATCACCCGAGCCCTGTCGCGACCTCTTTTTGTCTTTGGGCTTGGCTAGATCTCCTCGGAGAGGTTGGTCCTTCCTCCATAGAGGCATCTGGGGAGATGCCCGGGGTCAGATTCAAAGGGCAAAGGGTGCCCAGGTGCCGTGGCAGGGCTGGCAGAGGGCCTTTGGGAAAACCCACACGGGATGCTCACCTCCAAAAAGGGAGATCCCCCACCCACAGCTCGGCCACCTCCGGGTCAAACACACCCACCCCAGGCCTGGTATCCCCCTCCGGGCACTCACGTGTCACCAGGTCGAAGCATTTCTTCTCCTCGGTGTGGGGCCGCACTTGGCAGGTGAGGAGGTTCAGCTTGACGGGGGGACGGTTTATCTGCAGGGTGTGGGGACCAAACAGGTTGAAGGAAGGGGCAGGACGTCCATCACCATGCACTTATCTCCAGTGCCAACCCTGGTGGGACACCGACCATCCCCAGATGGACCCTCTTGGGATAACCAGCAGGTTGAAGGACCGGGAAGGGGTGGGATGTGCATCACCATGCACGTATCTCCAGTGCCAACCCTGGTGGGACACCGACCATCCCCAGATGGACCCTCTTGGGATAACCAGGCAAGCAGGACCCTCTGCAGGACAACTGGGAGATGTCCCTAAGCCATGTCCTCTGTCCCACCCCTCCTGCAGTTCGCAGCCTCCACCGCCAGGGGGCAGCACCTCCCTCCCAAACCCCCCCAAACCCCTTGGCCTTGTCTGGAACCTCAACGCCCATCTCGCTGCCCCGGCCAAACCCACTTTCCCCCCTCATTGACACCCACCAACCATGGGGGACCCCATTATCACCACCTTTTCCCCCCAGCATTGACACCCATCAACCATGAGGGCCCCCATTTAGCACGTCCGGTCCCAGCTTGTACTAAATGTTAAGCCAGGCAGATTTCCCAATTTGGTCAAAATTAAGTTGGAAATCCAACGGGAGCCAACACTCAAAGGGTGACTTTGGGGCTGCAGCCCCCCCCCCGCACCCTTGCTGCTCCTCACCGTGCTGTGGGAGATGGTCAGACAGCCGTACTTCACCCCACACTTCCTCTTCTGCCAGACTTTGCGGATTCTGAGGAGGAAGAAGAAGAGGAGTGAGGATGTGTTGCACAGCCCTGGTCACCCACATCCACCCGTCTCCCACAGCAGCCCTCAGCAGAGGCCTTATGGCTTTCTGGATGTGGGGCTGTGCTTCCTGTAACTCACAGAAGCACAAAATGTCCTGCTTAGGGGGCTGGCCGTGGGCCGTGCTGGCCAACAGCATCCCAGAACTGGTAGTCCCAGTTCAGCAAAGCGCATAAAAAACGGCTCAAAACCTCATGCCCATCACCCAGAGGCCCCCTGAGAAGGTGAAGACCTTCTCTTTGGGGCTCTGAGGGTTTTATTTTTCACCCTAGATGATCTCACCAGGATCCTTTCTCCCTTCATGCCCAAGAAACAAGGAAATTCTTCCCCTCCCACCAGCCACACAGCACGCAGCTCTTCAGGGTGAAAACACCGAGCCTGGAGACCCACATCTGAGGACACTACACCCACACAGCACCAGCCACCCAGGAGAGCATCACAGTAGAAGCATCCCTACATCAGGGCCTGCTGGGGGCCTTCACATAAGAAATGGGCCAATGCCACCAAACCATCACAAAGAAGGTCCCCTGCACCACCTCCAAGCCTCCTCCTTCCCCAGCTGCAGTTGGAGTCCCACCAACCCCTGACCACCAGCTCTTAGCTCTCCTCCAGCCTGGGGAAAAATCCCATTCTCCAAGAGTTGCTGGATGCTTAGGACCAGATAGGACCAATTGCACCCAAAGACCTGTCTAACAGCGACCAAAAAATCCTCACCCAAACGGTTCCATCTTGGGATGTCCAAGCTCTGGGGCCTACCAGGTGCTTTCCCAGCCCACAGCACCACTGGGAAGGAGCTGGGAGCTCTCTGGGCAAATAACACTCATCCTCACCCATCGCTCTTCTTGTAGAGAAATCCTGACTTCTCCGTCCCGTACTGCTTGTTCCCTTGGTGCTGGTGGATGCTGTAGCCGCTACCAGAGTTCTTCCTGCTCAGGTTTTCCTGAGCTCACCAGGGGAAGAGAAACAAAAACCCAAAAAAAAACATAGAAAAAGCAAAGTGAGAGACACAGAAGTGGGTGCTGCCCCCGAGTGACCCCATCCTGGGTGCAGTGCCCAGCAGAATGCCAGACCCCCTGTCCCTTTCCAGCCTCCAAGTACTTCCCAGATCTGTTCTGCTCCCAGGGATGTCCCCTTTGGTCCCCAGCCCCCCTTTTCCAGCTGCTAAACCCAAGACACTCACCCCTCCTTAACACCCAGCACCCTCCCAACCCTCCCCAGCCCATCCCGGGGGTCTCACCTCCTTGTTCTCCAGCTGGAGGATGCTGCGGAGGGAATCGCGGGTCTGCGTGAGCTGCTTCACCTCCTCCTCTTGAGCTTGGTGGAGCTGGAAAGGGAGGCAGCTGCCCTCACTGCTGCACTGAATGCGGGCGTTCTCGGGGGCTGGCACGGGGTGGGTGGCATCTCGGGGTGGGGAGGGGACATCTGAGGGACTCTGGAGGACTTACCGCATGGAGGGACACGGCGAGCTTCTCAATGAAGGGGTAGAGGTTCTGGGCAGCCTTCCAGCCGTCTTGGAAGAAACTGGGCATTGATTTCATGTGATTAAGATGCAGATGGGGAGGATGGAGGAAAAAAAAAAAAAAAAAAAAAGAGGTTTTTTTAGAGAAAACACAACAAGAGACCATAGCAACCCCTCTGGGAAGCTGCTCTATGGTTCCCCTGCTACTGGGACCTGGAGGGACCCCACCAAAGGCCAAGCCCAGCTCATGGGGTCTGGATACCCCAAATATTTGGGGCGTTTGGGATGCAGGATTGGCCTCGTGTTCGATGGAAGCTCATCTCACTGAGGACCAGCCCTGCTGGACACCAGCTCCCGGGGGTCTCTGGGTCACAGCCCCAGTCGAGGTCATGTTCTTGGCCAACTGCCCCCTTCCTGCCTCAGTTTCCCCACTGGAGAGCTGGAGGGGGTGACACGACACCCACACGCTGCTACTCCAGCCTCATGGAGCCACGGGAAAGGCGAGGGGGTGTCAATCCTCGCACCAAACCCCCTCGTTAGGAGCCCCATGGCTAACGGCGGAGCCGCTCAGCTGAACTCATCCCTGGAAATCTATCCAGAAACCAAATCATGGGATATATCCCGAGCCAACCCCCTTCCCCCAGCCCCCACGGACACGTTTACAGCTCCTTGAGCCAACAAAGCACGTTTCAACTCCTCGGATGCAACCAGAGAACAACGGGCCCTGCCCAACATCTTCACCAACAGCGTTACGGAGCTGGGATGGGAGAAGGTGCCCCCAGACCCTTGTGGGACCTCCCATGGGTGATGGCCAACCCCGGGGATGAGGAACTTCCCCCAGAACCAGGTGGGACCTACTTGTGCTGAGCATGGAAAAACTTGATGAGGCTCTGCAGGAAATCTGGTCCCTGTTTCATCTGAGACTCGCTGGCTTTCAGCAGGTACTGGAAGAGGAGAAGACACCCCATTAGGTGATGGAGATGAGGACCAGCTGAAAATATTCAAGAGGAAAGAGCCTGCCCGGCCCTGGCCTCCCTTCCCCGTGCTGGGAGGAGGGTTAAAACGCTGGCTGGGTTTCAAGAAGTGGAGTCACGACGTTGGATTTGAAGGCAGCTCGCTGGGGACCACCCTCAGAAAACCTGGCTCTGGAAACCCTCCAAGCCCTGAAAAGTTCAAGGACCGAGGCATGCCCCCGGGGTTTCCAGCCCAGCATGCTTCTCCCGCTGCTCGTTACTTCTGGAGTTAATAAATAACCAAAAAGGCAAGGCAGCTCGTGAGGAAGAAGGAGGAAAAAAAAAAAAACCAACAAAAAAACCCCACACTACACCAACAGCTCAAATGTTTTTTAAGATATGACCCTTTCGTTCCTCAAAAAAAAAAAAATTAAGAAAAAAATATCAAGATTTCAAGCAGCGAGTGCCTGCAGCTAATCAGCCCTGGAGGTCTGCAATCCTCCCGGGAAATTTCAGCTGGATCCATCAAACCCATCCATCAGCTGCAGGCAGAAAATTCACGGAGCCTTGCTCACCCTGAGGAAAAGGGGGGGGGGGGGGGAAGAGATTTTCCCCCCTGTGAGCTCCTCTCCAGCCTTCACAGCTGCTGGAGGATGGGTTTGGGGGGGAGGCAAGGGGAGGGGAAGGCAGCCCTGAGCTTTCCATGGTGGGGAAGCACCACGGTGGGGTACAGCCCCTCAGGATGGTGACCTAGACACTCTGGACCCCCCTGCCCAGTGAGGGGTCCTCTGGGTTGTGGAATTGTTCCGTGTTGCAAAGCCAATATAGCACCCAACCTGGAGCCCTGGGGTGTCCAGCACCCCCTGAACAATGTCCCAGCTGGATCCCACAGGACTTCCCTGTGCGTCCACCCACGCCCCAGGGTGACGGTGGCTGTGGAAAGTCCCCTGGGGGTGTGAGACAGCCCATGATGCGGAGATGCAACCACCTCACACATCACTGGCCCAGGTTGGCCAGAGAAGCTGTGGCTGCCTCATCCCTGGAGGGGTTCAAGGCCAGGTTGGAGGGGGCTTGGAGCAACCTGGGCTGGTGGGAGGTGTCCCTGCCCAGGGCAGGGGGTGGCACCGGGTGAGTTTTAAGGTCCCTTCCAACCCAAACCATCCTATGATCACACCCCTGGGGTGAAATCGGATGGTGCCTCCACCCCAGGAAGCAGCAAACACCCTCCACCTACAAACCCCCCACATAACACACCACACACCCCTGGGAAGAGCTGCCCCCCACGTTTCCAGGCAGGAATTCCCGGGGAAAGCAGCAGCTCTCAGGGCAGGGCAGTGCCCCCCCCCCCTTCCCCACGGCAGCTCCCTCCTTCCCATGTGCTGTTATTTATTTCACAGTGCTGCTATTCAGGGCAGTGACTCATCTGGCCGGGTCCCAGCTCCTCGGCCCCGCTGCGGCCTGCACAGCCTCCTCCCGACACCCCCCTGCCCTTTGCTGGTGGGGGGCACGTGGGGCTGCACCAGGCTCTGATGATGTTTCCTGGCCCTCAAGGATGTGGGAGACCCCTGGGACAACCCACTGGGGGACTTGTCCCCTGTTCCGTGTCGCTCTTAAGAGGTTTATGGGGCTGCTGGGATGACTGGGGTGGCCGGGTCCCCTCTTCACTGGGGGGGTCCCACATGGGGTCTCCATCCTTCCAGTTATTCCCACCTCACCTCCTGAGCATGGACCACCAGGATCAGCTGGGATCCGGGGCCACTTATGAGCCCCACCCCCCAACCAAAAACCAAGAAGAGTTTTGAAAACAGGGCAAAACCACAAAGCCAACCTCGGGGATTCTTATCCAAAAAACTCACTTTTTGCCCCAAACACCAGCCTTTGGCTTTGCAGCAGAGGGGTAGGGGGAGGATGTGGGTGCAACCTCACTACAGGGTAACCCATGGGTGCCATTCACAACCACACCCTGTGGGGACCCCAATTTAGGGATGGGGGGGGTTCCTGAGCCAAGACCATGCAGGGACACCATGGGATGGGGACAATCAATGCTCCAGCATTGGAGTAAGGTGGGGCTGCTTCAGTGGGGGGACGGGGACTGGCTCCAACACCCCCACCCAGCTCTGAGCAGAGAGGTCCCCTGTGTCCCCCTGGGGCCGAATGGTCCTCACGTGTGTGTCCCCCAGCACAGCCCTTACCTCACACATGTGGAGCTGGAAGAGCCTCCGTTCCTTCTGCATGTCCTCGGCCACCTCCGCCGCCGACGGCTCGGCCTGGATGACCCCCGCCAAGCGGGCCCGCTCCTTCTCCTTCTCCATCTTCCCCCTGAGGGACGGGATGGCGGCAGGTTGGGGGACAGCCCCGCTCTGAGGCGTCTCCCATGGTGGGGACGGGATGAGGAGAAACATCTCCAGACCCTTTGGCTCAGCCCACCCGATGGCAAAGCAGCACCCGATGGGTGCCCGGCTGCAGCCCCGGGACAAAACACCTTTGTGCGGAGGGGGATTAGGTGGATTTTTGTTGGAGGGAGCAGGTTCCTTACACTTTGGTCTCGTAATCCTTCCAGGCCTTTTCGATCTGCTTCTTGGAGTCCTGCAGCAAAAGGGAGAGAGGGGATGGCAGCTGTCAGGGAAGGTGAAAGATCCGGTGGCACCGCAGGAGCATCCCCACGGCCAAGGCTTTTCATGGCTGCACCCTTCCTCGGGGACAAGGGACGTCCCCACCAGATCTTCACCCCTCACTCCAGTCCCTTCCACCCCTCTCTGCTGCCTTCCAGCCTCAGCCATTTGCTCCTTCCTTCTCCTGGCCATGGGGTACAAGCTGAGCCCTTAATGAGGTGGGGGGGGAGGTCTTGACACAATATGTCCCCAAATACTGCACCCTTCCTCGGGGACAAGGGACGTCCCCACCAGATCTTCACCCCTCACTCCAGTCCCTTCCACCCCTCTCTGCTGCCTTCCAGCCTCAGCCATTTGCTCCTTCCTTCTCCTGGCCATGGGGTACAAGCTGAGCCCTTAATGAGGTGGGGGGGGTCTTGACACAATATGTCCCCAAATGGGTGACCCTCAGCCTCGGAACCCTTGGGGACAACGCTGGAGGGGGACTCACCAGGCGACCATCCTTCAGCTGCCCCTTCAGCAGGCTGTCCAGGGGGAAGGAGACGATGTTATTCAGGTTCTGCACCTGCAAAAAGCAGAGATGGGGTTACCCCTCATGGTGGGGAACGGGGAGGGGGATCCCCACCTCAGGGCAGGTTGAGGGGGGGAGCTGGAACCCCAGATCCTTCCTGGAGCTGGGATCCCGCTCCCGACTCCATCGCCGTGTCCCAGGAAGGGTTAAAGAGGCTGGAAGCAGGGCCGGATCCAGGCACAGGGCAGGCTGGGGCCTGTCTGGAGCTGGCTGCAAGATGTCTGACGCGGGGCCCTTCCCACAAACCACATCAGCGCCGCGGCTGCCAAAACCAGAGCCGTTCCCCCCCCTCCATGGCCACCCCGTCCCTGTCCCCATCCCCCTACAGCACCCAGCGATGCCACCAACCCCTCCACGGACCCCTTGGTGCAAAGAGCACCCCCCACCCAACTCAACATCAAGGGGGTTCCCCAAACGTCCCCCCTTCTCTGGGGCTTGGGGACAGCAATGCGGCCACCGCCGGCCCCACCAGCACCATGGGGGGGTCTGTGGTGGGGACACAGGAGCCTGCTCCAGTCCCGGTGCCCCTCCACGTGCCCCGTGGGGCAGCACCCCATTTTAGTGCTGTTAGAGCAGCTCCAGCACCCCATGGGACCCCCCCTGCTGCACCCAAATTTCTTTTAAAGGCTCCCAATGTGGGGTTTTTTGCCGGCAGCACCCAGGGAGAAACCCAGCTCTGGGGCAGGGGACCAGCCCCAAACGAGGGGGGACAGGGCACCCCCTTTTCAAAAGCTGCGGGGTGACAGGGCACCCCCCTTCCAACAGCTCTAGGGTGACAGGGCACCCACTTTCCAAAAGCTCTGGGGGGGATAGGGCACCCCCTTTCCAACAGCTCCGGGGTGACAGGATACCCCCTTTCCAAAAGCTCTGTGGGGACAGGGCACCCCCTTTCCAACAGCTCCGGGGTGACAGGATACCCCCTTTCCAAAAGCTCTGGGGGGGATAGGGCACCCCCTTTCCAACAGCTCCGGGGTGACAGGATACCCCCTTTCCAAAAGCTCTGTGGGGACAGGGCACCCCCTTTCCAACAGCTCTGTGGGGACAGGACACCCCCTTTCCAAAAGCTCTGTGGGGACAGGGCACCCCCTTCCAACAGCTCTGTGGGGACAGGGCACCCCCTTTCCAAAAGCTGGGGGTGACAGGGCACCCCCTTTCCAAAAGCTCTGTGGGGACAGGGCACCCCCTTCCAAAAGCTCTATGGGGACAGGGCACCCCCCTTCCAACAGCTCCAGGGGGGACTCCAGGAGGGGAAACCTGGCTTTTTGGATCCAGTTGAGGGTCCCAGCTCCGGGGAGAGTGGGGGGAACACGGCAGTGGCTTTTCCCATGCCCCCCCCAATGTGGGGGGACTGGGTGCTGGGGGGAACCGGTCCGACCCCTCCACCGGGATGCTTCCCACAGAGCCCCCCTCCCCAGGAGCACGGGGGTCTGCCCAGGCTGGGACAGCAGGGAAGGGGAGGAGCAGGGAGGCCCGGACTGGGGTAACTGGGAAAGGAAGACGCCGAAATCTGAAATTCTTGCTGGGGGAAGGGCAGCAGAAATAATTCTCCTCCTTAAGCGGAGCCAGCGGCCAAAAATTCCCCTTGGAGGGGGGGTGGATTTGGAAGGGATGGGAGAGGGGGCCAGCAGGATGGGACACCCCCAGGGTGACCCAGCTCCCTCTGGGAACCCATTTCTCCACCGGAGCCATTCTCTCGGTGGGGAAGGTGCTGCTGGTTGGGCTCGTAGCCACCCCTGCCTGCTTGCCTGCCCTCTGCCTGCCACGGCTCCCCAAGGCCCCGCAGCTCGGCGTGGCTTTGATTTACTTCTTGGCAAGCGAGATCTGAGATGCAATTGATGTAAAAAAAAAAAAAAAAAAAATTAAAGCAAAAAAAAAAAGAAAGAAAAGGAAAAAAGAAAATAGCAGCCCCAACCGCCCATCGGATCCCGGCGTCGGCGCCTCCAGCCGAGCTGGGAATGAGCTGTAAATCCAGCAATGAGGGTATCGGATGGTCTGGGAGCACCAGGAGCGTGTCCCCGAGCTCAGGATGGGAGGTGGGGATGGCCAGCGGTGGTGGAGGGTGGCTAAACTGGGAGGAGGGGGGCTGCACTGGGTGGTTTTTCCAAAACCAGATGGATCCTGGAGATTTTCCCCAGCTTGGCAACAACTGGGTGTAGAGAACAGCCTGTGGTTGCACTGGAGACACTGTGAACCCCATGATCCCGTCCCTAGGGGGGTTAAAGCCTCCCCCCCGCCCGATCTCAGCAGCGTGTCGGGGGAACAGGGCTCACCAGGTTCTTGAAGAGCGCGGTGACCTCGCGGGTGAAGACGGCCAGGTTGAGGAAGCCGGTGGAGAGCTCGTGGTTGTTCTGGGAGAGGTGGTTGTTGCCGAAGTTCTCCAGGGCTTCGCTGTACTGCTCCTCGTTCTCCACGTGGGCTGTGCGGGGAGACACCGGTGAGGGACATGGGGTGACCCCGCAGCACCCCATCCCCGGAGATGGCCACCTCATGAGGTCCCACCAGCACCCATCACCCACCTTCCCATCCCTTTGTAGCAGGCTGATCCTGCTCCAGGATCCCAAACAACCTCCCTAAAGTTCTTGATTTCCCTTTTTACCCCTTTTTGAAGCCAGTTTTGGGCACCCTATCACATTGCTGGGCTGGCCAGCACCCATGGCCACCCAACTATCCAGCTGCAGGGACAGATGTGACCAGCGTTGGGGGGAGGATGGGACCGTCACATGCACCCCGGGGGGTGGCCTGGGGGGGAGGATGCCCATCGGTTCTCCAAGCCCAACTCACTGAGCCCGGAGACGTGAATGGCTTTCACATATTTCCTGATCCTCTGGAGCACGGCTTGGTCCCCGTCCAGGCTCTGCAAAAGCGAAGAAAAGAAAACAAATGGAGCTCGTTAGCCCCTGCCAAGCGCGGCCGCCCCGCTCCCCCCCAACCCAGCTGGCCCTGGGGAAGGCTCTGCCATGCAGATGTGTGGGGCAACAGCCAAGCTCCCGGGGCTGGGAGAGGAGCTGGAGACATCCCGGGGACACCGGAGCATCCTAGCCGGTCCCCTGTGGTCCCCTGTGGTCCTTTGGTTGCCAGGCAGGGTTTTGGCTGTCCCCGGAGAGGAGGGTTCGAGCGAGAGGGTAGCAGGGGGTGAGAGGCTGGGCCAGGATGCCCAGCGCCATTTGGGATCCCAGCAGCTTCCAGAAACCATGGAAAATGCCTCCCCAGCTCTCGTGGGGGCTCTTTTGGCCAAGGAGGGGATGAAGCATCACGTAGCACAAATAAGACACCACCCCATCCCCACAGCCTGGGGACAGGCACGGTGGCGGAGACCTCAGAGGGCACCCAGTTCCTCACAGGGGTCTATGGAGGAGCCAAAAGTGGGACCCACCTCCCACCAACGGGACCTAAATCACATAAATCCTGCAAAAATGCACACAATCCCAAATAAATACAGCTTTCCACACCACCCCCCCCAGCTTGTGGAGGGTCTTGGCCGTGTCCCCCAGCACTGTGGACCTCCTCATAGCCCCCTCCAGTCACATCCTACACGGTGGCGGAGACCTCAGAGGGTGCCCAGTTCCTCACAGGGGTCTATGGAGGAGCCAAAAGTGGGACCCACCTCCCACCAACGCTCGATGGGGACCTAAATAACATAAATCCTGCAAAAATGCACATAATCCCAAATAAATACAGCTTTCCACCCCCCCCCCAGCTTGTGGAGGGTCTTGGCCGTGTCCCCCAGCACTGTGGACCTCCTTATAGCCACCTCCGGTCACATCCTACATGGTGGCAGAGACCTCAGAGGGCACCCAGTTCCTCACAGGGGTCTATGGAGGAGCCAAAAGTGGGACCCACCTCCCACCAATGGGACCTAAATCACATAAATCCTGCAAAAATGCACATAATCCCAAATAAATACAGCTTTCCACACCCCCCCCAGCTTGTGGAGGGTCTTGGCCGTGCCCCCCAGCACTGTGGACCTCTTTATAGCCCCCTCTGGTCACATCCTGTGCTCACCTGGAGCATTCCCCATCCCCAGCCTTGTCCCCCCCCATCCTCCCTCCAGCCCTCCCAAGGCGGGCAGCCCCCATTTGCCCCCACCAAGCACCAGGGCAAACTCAACCCTGATGCCCACCCGGTGGCAACCTGCCCGCGGGGCACGGTAGCCCAACGCAGGGCAGCCCCCAGCCATCAGGAAAGGGTTAAAGGCGGCTTGGCTGCAGGTACCAGAGGCATGATAACAGGCTGGAAATATTTAGAGGGCGTGGAAGAGGGATGAAACCGCCGAGGAATTACAATAAAGAGGCTCTCTCTCCCCTCGCTGAAGGTTTTGGGGCTGATGTCAAGGCCGATTTCCCGGCAGCGGGGTCAGCCTGGCTTCTCCCTCCTCCTTGGACAGGATGCTGTGGACCAGCTTTGGCTGGGATGAGTGGGCTGGGAGGGGACAGGGGTTGAGGCAGGAGCCAGACCCCCCCACACCCCAGAGGGGGTCTTGCAAGGCATCTCTAATAGAGAGGATATTGGGGTGCTCCATCACCACCTCTCTGCACCAAATCTGGGCACCCCAGGCTCTCCAGACCTCTGGGCTGGGACACAGGGATGCCCTCTCTTTGTTGGGGTTGGGGGGGGGACACACACCAGGGCTGGATAACTGGTTGCTCCAGGCTCACAAACCTGGTGTAGCCTTGGGAAGGGGAAACTGAGGCAGCATGAGATGTCTCAAAGCACTGCAGAAGCAGGGGAAGAAGGTGCTCCCAAGTGCCCTGGACGGGGCAGGCCACCCCAGTGCCAGATCACAGCCGCATGAGGATGAACTGGGGATAATCTGGGGACAGTCACGGGGGCTTTCAGGAGCCAACAGGTGGGGATGGGGCAGGCAGAGCTGGGCACTGGGGTGGTAAATGCAGAAGGTCTTGCAAAGCATCTCTAATAGAGAGGATATTGGGGTGCTCCATCACCACCTCTCTGCACCAAATCTGGGCACCCCAGGCTCTCCGGAGCTGTGGGCTGGGACACAGGGATGCCCTGTCTTTGTTGGGGTTGGGGGGGGGG
>NW_015091205.1:3327-4328 GCF_001431845.1 Calidris pugnax | reverse complement strand
CGATCTAACGGGTGGGGATGGGGCAGGCAGAGCTGGGCACTGGGGTGGTAAATGCAGAAGGTCTCGCAAAGCATCTCTAATAGAGAGGATATTGGGGTCCTCCATCACCACCTCTCTGCACCAAATCTGGGCACCCCAGGCTCTCCAGAGCTCTGGGCTGGGACACAGGGATGCCCTCTCTTTGTTGGGGTTGGGGGGGGGACACACCAGGGCTGGAACCTGGTGTAGCCTCGGGAAGGGGAAACTGAGGCAGGGTGAGATGCTCTGGATGGCTCAAGGCACTGCGGAAGGAGGGGAAGAAGGTGCTCCCAAGTGCCCAGGACGGGGCAGGCCACCCCAGTGCCAGCTCACAGCCGCAGGAGGATGAACTGGGGACAAGCTGGGGACAGTCACGACTGGGCACCCCAGGCTCTCCAGACCTCTGGGCTGGGACACAGGGATGCCCTCTCTTTGTTGGGGTTGGGGGGGGGACACACACCAGGGCTGGATAACTGGTTGCTCCAGGCTCACAAACCTGGTGTAGCCTTGGGAAGGGGAAACTGAGGCAGCATGAGATGTCTCAAAGCACTGCAGAAGCAGGGGAAGAAGGTGCTCCCAAGTGCCCTGGACGGGGCAGGCCACCCCAGTGCCAGATCACAGCCGCATGAGGATGAACTGGGGATAATCTGGGGACAGTCACGGGGGCTTTCAGGAGCCAACAGGTGGGGATGGGGCAGGCAGAGCTGGGCACTGGGGTGGTAAATGCAGAAGGTCTTGCAAAGCATCTCTAATAGAGAGGATATTGGGGTGCTCCATCACCACCTCTCTGCACCAAATCTGGGCACCCCAGGCTCTCCGGAGCTGTGGGCTGGGACACAGGGATGCCCTGTCTTTGTTGGGGTTGGGGGGGGGGACACACCAGGGCTGGATAACTGGTTGCTTCAGGCTCACAAACCTGGTGTAGCCTCGGGAAGGGGAAACTGAGGCAGGGAGAGATGCTCTGGATGGCTCCAGGCACTGCA
>NW_015091205.1:0-3020 GCF_001431845.1 Calidris pugnax | reverse complement strand
CCGCCGGCTCGTGCCGCCCGGTGAAGGAGCCACTGTTGGTGCCAGGGGCCAGGCTGGTGGCTCTGTCCTTGGGTGCAAAGGGCGGCACGTGGCAGGGACTCGGTATTTATTATTTACACGGAGCCCGGCTGCCAGCTCTGCCACCGAACGCGCCGGTGGCCTCTGTCATGTCACCCTGCCCCAGCCTGGACACCCACAAAGCACCCAGTCCCAACCACCAAGAGCTGCATCCAATATTCCAGCCCACTCCAGAGACCTGCACAGCAGCCCCAGGGACCCCAAAGTCCCAGGAGACCCCCTGGGGAGGGGAGAGCACTCTTTAATCCCAAGAGGGGGGGAAACTGAGGCAAGGAGCAGCCCCAGCCTCATAACGAGTCGAATGCTTGATGTTTCCTCCATGGCAAGGACCAGCCTCCGGTCCTCTCACCCACATCTCTCCTGTCCTCCCCAGTTTGGGACCAGTTCCCAAATGGGTGCATGCAGCTGTGCCTCGAAGGCAGCAGCCCCCTGTCTTGGGGACCTGGTGGGACACGGTCACCCCTGGAGAGGGAACCCTCTCTCCCTCCCGCTGGCCAAGCCACCAGCCAGGATCTGGGGTGGTGACAGGGACAACCGAGGCTCAGTTTGGTCGCAGAGAGTCTCTCCCACTCCCCAGCCCTCCCCAAAACCCCTAATTGTTTATTTTCCTTGCCTGACACTATCGTCCCACCAGGCCTGGGAGGGTGGCATGAGGCTGGGGCTGGTTTGGTCAGATTTCCCTCTGCCCCTGGCACTGGAACAGGGGGATGCCAAAGGCCTGGCATGAGGTTCAGCCCCCAAAAGAGTTCCCTGCTCTTGAGATGGGGGGGCCCCACGCTCACCCCGTCGAGCACGATGGGCAGCCACGAGTCCCATCTTCTCAGCTGAGAGCCTTCCTAAGCAAACCCCACAGAGACCCCCACCATTGCCACGGGACCCCTCTCCCCCCATCCATCCCCCTTCACCGCAGCCTCTCCCAGCAGCCAAACAAAATTCCAGCTCTTTCCTCCTCCCTGGAGCTGCCTCCCCCTTCCCAACTGAGAGGAAAATCCACAGCAGCGGCCAGCACGTGCTGGGGGGGGGGACAAGGATGCTCCACGGTGTGTCCCCAGATTTCCAGCCTGGGGGATGCCCATCCCGTTGCCCCCCTGGATCCCTGCAGCCCCCAACACCTGGGGCCCCGCGTTCCCCCCCCCCTCCCCAAGCCCTGGCTCCCCTTCAAAGCCATTCCTTCGTTAAGAGGAGTTGGCAAAAGCCACAGGACCAGCTGGAAACCGCCTTTATTCCAGGCGGGAGAAGAAGAGGGGGGGACGAAGAAGGCACCCCCATCACCTCCACCCATCCCGCAAACGCCGCCGGGGATTTTGGGGGGGAGGCTAAAAATACTCCCCTGGTTTTAATCGCGGGGAGGGGACCCCCCCACACCCCCCGAGGGACACCACACCACATCAGGGCTGGCTCCTCGGTTGTGGTCGGAGCCCTGGATGCTCTGCCCAGCTCACACAAGCAGGATTATTTTTTTTTTAATAAGTAGTGCAGAAATAGGTCCCTGTTCCTCACTTTGCATGCCCATTTATCACTGATGTGCTCAGGCAGTTGCTGCAGAAACACAAAATAGACACTGAACGCCTTGGTATTAAATACAAAATACAATAAATACCATCTGCCAGCCTTTAACCAGCTGGAAACCGCCTTTATTCCAGGCGGGAGAAGAAGAGGGGGGGACGAAGAAGGCACCCCCATCACCTCCACCCATCCCGCAAACGCCGCCGGGGATTTTGGGGGGGAGGCTAAAAATACTCCCCTGGTTTTAATCGCGGGGAGGGGACCCCCCCACACCCCCCGAGGGACACCACACCACATCAGGGCTGGCTCCTCGGTTGTGGTCGGAGCCCTGGATGCTCTGCCCAGCTCACACAAGCAGGATTATTTTTTTTTTAATAAGTAGTGCAGAAATAGGTCCCTGTTCCTCACTTTGCATGCCCATTTATCACTGATGTGCTCAGGCAGTTGCTGCAGAAACACAAAATAGACACTGAACGCCTTGGTATTAAATACAAAATACAATAAATACCATCTGCCAGCCTTTAAGTTCTTAACATTTTTCTTTCCCTCATCTTCCCTACTCTTTCTTTCCCCTCCTTTCTCTTTGTGGTTCTCAAGCAATGATTACTGGTGTCAGTTTGTGCTACTCCTGCATCGTGTCACCAGTTTACTTCCGCAAGCCACCACAGATATTTATTACCCAGAAACTTGCTGTGGTGTCTCAGCTGCACAATGTCACTCATACACACTCTCCCTCCCTCCTTCACACTGTAGACAGTCAGTGCAAATTTCCTCCTGTTTGTACACCAGTCAGACTGTATAACTAATAACCAATTTACATAGCGGGGGGGAAAAAGATTCTCTTGCTCCCAGCCAGGGCTGGTCCAACGCCACCAGTTGCTAGCATCCCTCCTCCCAGTACGCTCCAGTTTAGATACCCCCCCCCTCTCCCAGTACCAATAGCTCTGAGGCTGGAGGGAACTGGTACAGACTGGGGGGAGAGGGGTTTGCAGCCCCCCCAGGAAATATGGCTCCGTATCCTGGACAGGGATTTGCTGGAGCCACCAATTTTGGATTCCAGCTGCCTTGTGGGGGGGGGGGAAAAACACCACTTGAAACGACCCATCGACACCAAAAAAAACCCAGTCTAACTGGGGAGCAACTGGAGTGGTCCCACAATACGACATCCCCCCAGTATGGCCCATTCTAGGCAGGGGTTTGCCACCCAGGGGTGCCCCTAAAGCCCCCCAAGTCTAGGGGGATAGGGGTTATATTGGGGACAGGACCTTCATGGATCCTTCTGAGGAGCTCACACCACTCCAGGGTGCCCCCGGAGCCCAGTGAGGTGACAACCACAGCCCCCAGGTGACAATCACAGCCCCCAGGTGACAACCACAGCCCCCTGGGTGACAACCAAGCCAGGAGAGTGAGGAGAAGCCACCCAGAGGTGGACACCA
>NW_015091204.1:1935-3869 GCF_001431845.1 Calidris pugnax | reverse complement strand
ATGGGGGCACCTGGAGATGGTGGGGCCACATGGAGATGGGGGGGGCCACCTGGAGATGGGGCCACCTGGAGATGATGGGGCCACCTGGAGATGGGGGCACCTGGAGATGGTGGTACCTGGAGATGATGGGGGCACCTGGAGATGGTGGCACCTGGAGATGGGGGCACCTGGAGATGATGGGGGCACCTGGAGATGATGGGGCCACCTGGAGATGGTGGCACATGGAGATGATGGGGCCACCTGGAGATGATGAGGGCACCTGGAGATGGGGCCACCTGCAGATGGGGCCACCTGGAGATGGTGGCACCTGAAGATGATGGGGGCACCTGGAGATGATGGGGGCACCTGGAGATGAGGGCACCTGGAGGTGATGGTGGCACCTGGAGATGATGGGGGCACCTGGAGATGATGGGGCCACCTGGAGATGGGGGCACCTGGAGATGGTGGCACCTGGAGATGATGGGGGCACCTGGAGATGATGGGGCCACCTGGAGGTAATGGGGCCACCTGGAGATGATGGGGCCACCTGGAGATGGTGGTACCTGGAGATGATGAAGGCACCTGGAGATGACACCTGGAGATGGTGGGGGTACTTGGAGATGGTGGCACCTGGAGATGATGAGGGTGCCTGGAGATGGGGGCACCTGGAGATGGTGGTACCTGGAGATGATGGGGGCACCTGCAGATGATGGGGGCACCTGGAGATGGTGCCACCTGGAGATGGTGGTACCTGGAGATGATGGGGCCACCTGGAGATGATGGTGGTACCTGGAGATGATGGGGCCACCTGGAGATGGTGGCACCTGGAGATGATGGGGCCACCTGGAGATGATGGGGCCACCTGGAGATGGTGCCACCTGGAGATGGTGGCACCTGGAGATGATGGGGCCACCTGGAGATGATGGTGGCACCTGGAGATGATGGGGGCACCTGGAGATGATGGGGCCACCTGGAGGTAATGGGGCCACCTGGAGATGATGGGGCCACCTGGAGATGGTGGTACCTGGAGATGATGAAGGCACCTGGAGATGAGGGCACCTGGAGATGGTGGTGGCAGCTGGAGATGATGGTGGCAGCTGGAGATGGGGGCACCTGGAGATGATGGTGGCACCTGGAGATGATGGTACCTGGAGATGGTGGTACCTGGTGATGGGGCCACCTGGAGATGATGGGGCCACCTGGAGATGGTGGCACCCGGAGATGATGGGGACACCTGGAGATGGGGGCACCTGGAGATGGTGGCACCTGGAGATGATGGGGGCACCTGGAGATGATGGGGCCACCTGGAGGTAATGGGGCCACCTGGAGATGATGGGGCCACCTGGAGATGGTGGTACCTGGAGATGATGAAGGCACCTGGAGATGAGGGCACCTGGAGATGGTGGTGGCAGCTGGAGATGATGGGGGCACCTGGAGATGGGGGCACCTGGAGATGATGGTGGCACCTGGAGATGATGGGGGCACCTGGAGATGATGGTGGCACGTGGAGATGGTGGCACCTGGAGATGGTGGGGCCTGGAGGTGATGGCGGCCCGGGAGTGGGGGGGGGGTTCCCTGGGGGGGGGCCACCCCATGGTGCCCCCCCCCCCCCCCCAAAAATGCCAGGACGTGGACGTGCTGGACCTGTTCATGCGGGGGGAGGAGGCCACCCCCTACACCTTCTACAAGACCTTTGGAGGTTCCACCCACACCTTCGAGGCGGCCGCCTTCCCCGGACTCTTCCTCAGCACGGCCCTGGGGCCGGGGGAGGCGCTGGCCGTGGCCCCCCCCCCGGCTGTCACCTCCTTCTACCTGCGCCGCAAGTGACCCTGGGGGGCACCCGGGGGGTTTTGGGGGGCACCCATGGGTGGGGGGGTTGTCCTCCCCCCCCCAACTGGGGGAATAAAGGCACGGAGTTGGTCACAGCTTGTGGGGTGGGATTGATTTTTTTGGGG
>NW_015091204.1:1283-1744 GCF_001431845.1 Calidris pugnax | reverse complement strand
GGGGGGGGGCCGGAAGGGGCCCTGTGGGGCAGAATCGGTCCCTGTGGGGCAGAATCGGTCCCTGTGGGGCAGGATGGGGCCCATGGGGCAGGATGGGGCTCTGTGGGGCAGGATCAGACCCCGTGGGGCAGAATCGCTCCCCATGGGGCAGGATGGGGCCCATGGGAGGGGCAGGATTGGCTGCTGTGGGGCAGGATGAGGTCCATGGGGGGGCAGGATCAGACCCATGGGGCAGGATGGGGCCCTGTGGGGCAGGATCAGCCCCCGTGGGGCAGGATGGGGCCCATGGAGGAGGGCAGGATGAGGCCCCGTGGGGCAGAATCATTCCAGGGAGGGGCAGGATGAGGTCAATGGGGCAGGATGGGGCCCTGTGGGGCAGAATTGTCCCATGTGGGGGTCAGGATCAGACCCATGGGGCAGGATGGGGCCTTGTGGGGCAGGATGGGGCCCATGTGGGGGGC
>NW_015091204.1:0-366 GCF_001431845.1 Calidris pugnax | reverse complement strand
ATCTAGACCCCGTGGGGCAGGATCAGTCCATAGGGGAGGCAGGATGGGCCCTGTGGGGCAGGATGAGGCCCATGTGGGGGGCAGGATGGGGCTCTGTGGGGCAGGATGGGGTCCTGTGGGGCAGAATCGCTCCCTGTGGGTCAGGATGGGGCTCTGTGGGGCAGGATGGGGTCCTGTGGGGCAGAATCGCTCCCTGTGGGTCAGGATGGGGCCCTGTGGGGCAGGATGCGGCCCATGGGGGGGCAGGATGGGGTCCATGGGGCAGGTTGGGGCTCTGTGGGACAGAATTGGGCCCTGTGGGGCAGGATGGGGCCCATGGTGGGGGCAGGAAGGGGCCCTGTGGGGCAGGATCAGACCCCGTGGGGC
>NW_015091203.1:59338-65071 GCF_001431845.1 Calidris pugnax | reverse complement strand
CCCGTGCGAAGGGGCTGGGGGGTGACACAGCCCCCCCCTGCATCGGTGCTGGTGAGGAAAGGGCAAACCCCCCCCCTGCTCCCGGGCGACGGTCAGTAGTGTTCTCACAAAGCCATGAAAACTCCTTCTCTGTAGTGTTGAGTGATACTGTGATTAAAATGTTATTGAATGATTCCAAGATTTTTATTTTGGGTGGTTTTATTGGGCCACCACTTGTCCCCCCGTGGTGCAGGTGACAACTCGGGGTCCCTTGGCTTCCTTGGGCCATGGCTCACACCATCGCCTTGTTCTTGGGTGCAGGACAGCGTGGGTGGCAGCTGATGGAACTGCTGTTGGTTGGAAAGCCAGGCCACCACTCCAGGTGGGATTTAACCCCAGAACATTCATAGGATCTGTTTCTTAAAGAGGATTTTCACATCTTGCAGCCAGGGGGAGAGGAGGGGAGAAGCCCTGTGAATTTGGGGTAGAACCAGCTAAGTTGATAGCCCCCGTTCCCAGCCAAGGAGAGCTGCCCCGAGAAGGGTCTGGGCTTCTCCTGAGCTTTGGCTGAGTTGGATCCTTCTGCCCAGGAGGAGAAGATGGGGCTGATGTGGGTGCTCTCCCTTCCTCTCACCTCCTGGTGAGATGGGGATGGCCGTGGCTGGTGCAGATGATGCTGCAGAAGCTGTGTGGGTACTGTGCCGGGGTCTCCATCGTGCCAGGGTCTCCCTGGGGAGGTGCTGGGCTCTCCATCATGCCAGGGTCTCCTTGAGGAGGTGCCAGGCTCTCCATCGTGCCAGGGTCTCCTTGGGGAGGTGCTGGGCTCTCCATCATGCCAGGGTCTCCTTGAGGAGGTGCCAGGCTCTCCATTGTGCCAGGGTCTCCTTGGGGAGGTGCCAGGCTCTCCATCGTGCCAGGGTCTCCTTGAGGAGGTGTTGGGCTCTCCATCATGCCAGGGTCTCCTTGGGGAGGTGCTGGGCTCTCCATCATGCCAGGGTCTCCTTGGGGAGGTGCCAGGCTCTCCATCATGCCAGGATCTCCTTGAGGAGGTGCCAGGCTCTCCATCATGCCAGGATCTCCTTGAGGAGGTGCCAGGTTCTCCATCATGCCAGGGTCTCCTTGAGGAGGTGCCAGGCTCTCCATCATGCCATGCCCAGTGCCCACTTTGCTGTTTGCTGCTGTGTCCCTGCGGAGCCGGTGCTGCCTTTGACGGTGCCAGGTCCCACATCTGGGACGAGGAGATGGGATGGGATGATGGGATGGGGTGGGATGTGATGATGGGATGGGATGCGAGGGCTCTGCAGGGACAGCCGGGTGCCAGCAGCAAAGCCAAAGCCAAATCCAAAAGGGGGTGAAACAGCCAAACGGCGGCTGCAATTCCGGGACAAAAACCCAACGTTTGGTTTCTGTCTCGCTTAAAACAAGACGAGTGGAAGCTTTCGATTTCTCCCTTAATCAGCACTTAGACTTTTCGATAAGACGTTCTTGAAATAAGTTTCTGTTTGGTTTTTTTTTTTGTTTGTTTGTTTTTGTTTTGTTTCTCTCTTTTCTTCTGTCATTAATTCTTATTACCACTTTGGGAAATTAAAAAAAAAAAAAAAAAAAAAAAAAAAAAAAATCTTCTTCGTATAAATTACCAGAGACTACAGCTGAACAAAAAGAAGTTTAAAAAATACTTATTGAATTAATTTACCTCCTTTTTTATTAGTATATAGTCTACAAAAGTAAATGATGTCTTGAAATATAGGAGACTGGATTTGGGCTAGAAAGGTTAATACTCAAGGGCAAGAAATAATTCTTTGAATTTGAAATCTGTTTGCAGTTCTTCAAGAGCTCATTTGGGAGAATAATGTCTAGTCTGTGACTAGTCACTCGATGTATTTAATGTTAATGGTTTGCTGTTGAGACTATTTAAATGGTCACCTTCCACATAATATTGGTTTTGCTCTCTGATTACAGCCTTTAATCAAAAAAAAAAAAAAAAAAAAAAAAAAGAATGAAGATAAAAAAAAAAAAGGCAGCTTTTTGATTTCCAAATGTGCAATTCACATGTGAACAAAGTAATTCTGAAAGTAATTCTCAGTGTATTTTACATTCTCGTTGCTCTCTTCAAAGCAAGAGATGTTTCGCCCTGATGTCATTTCCAGCCTGCAGAAGATGTAATTTAAAACATATATATATTGTGCTTGCGAGAATCATAAAACTGTGCATCCCATGTCATTCCTTTTTCCCATTGTTACAATACAGATATGATTTAGGTTTGGTTTTGTTTTTTTTTTTTTTTCTTTAGAACTGTATAGTTGTTTTTTTTTTAAAATCAATTGTAAATGTCTGGTTTTCATATAATGTTTAAAAAACATTGAGAAAGAGGATGGTGCTTGTTCCATATCATTCTTGATTGTATATTGCTTCTGTTATGTTTATAAGTAAACTGTGCATGACTTGTGTTTAGCAGTCATTATGGTGTCTGTTTGTGAAATTTTTATTAAAAAGAAAAAAATTCCGTAGATGCACTTATTGTATATGTGATTAGAGTTTGCGTCCGAGGCTAGAAGCCTTGAACTGCCAAGGAAGAAAAGAAAAAAAAAAAAAAGAAGTGTTGGCAGTTATTAATTAATATGAAATCGCTTTGTTGGGAGCATAATGAAATAAAAGATATGAAGTGTAGAAAATAATTAAAAAAAAGCGATTTTACAGATTTCATTTTGATGCTTGTGATAAAAGACAAATGTACTTGTGTAGAGAAATTCCTTTAAAATAATGAATAGAAAAAGCTGATTTTGAGGTTAATGCTGTAGAATAGGAATGTATACCAAATGTAATCTTTCCAATGCTACAATGAATTTATACATGAGATTGATATGCAATAAACCTGTGTGCTTTTATAAGCAATGGTCCTGTGAGCTTTTTTTTCCTTGGGAGCAGGATGGAGACACGGCACCGCGCGCAGCGACGGGGGTTTGGGTGAGTCTTGGCCATTTGGGGAGTTGTAAAGGTGCAGGAGGGACAGGGAAACCCAGTAACTAATGGGGAATTTCATGGAAATGGAAACTTTTGGGGCGGTTTTGGGGGTGTTTGGCAGGAAGAAACAGTCTGATGGAGAATCGGACTTGGGAATTTTTGTAGTCTGCAAAAATAACTTCTATAGTCTGCATGTAGATAAAATAACTTTTATAGTCTGCAAAAATAACTTCTATAGAATATTATTCTCTAAGAGGAGGAACTTCTATTCCTCCTCTTCCTGAGCAGCTCACCCGGGTGTGGTGGAGGCTGATGCTGGTGGTGACACAGAGCATCCTCCCCCAGAGCCACCGGTGGCTCCGAGCACTTCACCCCCTCCCATGGCACTGTCATCTTTGATTTTTCTCTGCTGAGGAGCCCATTTCCAGGGCAGGGAAGGGGAGAATGAAGCTATAGGTAGGGGAGGTGGTCACAATCTGAGTCCTGCAGATCACAGAATCACAGAATCTTCTAGGTTGGAAGGGATCTTAAAGATCATCTTGTCCAACCGTCAACCTAACTGACAAAAATAGACACCCACACAACAAACAAAAAGCAACACCACCACTAAACCATACCTCCCAGCACCCACAGGGTGCCCAGAGCTGGCAGGGCATTTCCCTGCTGGATGACATGGCAGAACGCTCACGAGCCCTCACCACCTCTGCCCTGACTTGGTTGTCTGAGAGTTTTTTGGCCTTGGTTTGGAATATTTCAGAAGAACTTCAAAAAATTAAATGATGGACACCCCCAGCAGGAGGACCAGGTCGTGCTCCTGAGCCATGTCTGCATCCTGCTGAAGGGATGCATCGTTCTCGTTGGGAAATTTGCACGGGGAAGAGTGAGAACCTTCTGGGGTGGGGGAAAGGGTGAGGACAGGGAATCAGTGAGCTCTCTGAAAGCGTCGAGAATATTCCCTTTCACAGCCCCGAGCCGCGAGGCAGCGACCGATGCGGTGATAGCGGTCAGACGTTTCAGCGGGGGCCCGGGGAGCAAAAATGACTTGAAAGCAGGGTCTTTGAACTAACAACACGCATTACGAAACTGATGAATGGTTCGCCGCTTCAAAAAGTCATTCATGGTGATCAAATGATGGTATCCTACATCCAGCATAATGGCCCTTCCCTGGAGTTTGCCGTGTAAGGGGTTCAGTCTGAGCTGAACTCTTGAGTAGAAACCCTCTGCCTCTGTGATGGCTGGCAACCTTTCTCCTTATTAGCCCCGGAGGGGAAGGGGAAAAAAAAATAAAAAATCTATGGGATAAGAAAGCTCTGATAATAGAGCGATTGTCAGGCAGGCCTTAGAGAGAAGAGAACAGAGTCTTTTAAAAGAATATTGCTGACAAGTGGACTTTGTCATCCAGAAAGCACTTGAGATGCACCATAAACCAGGGAGGAAAAAGGCTCCATTTTTAGGGGAAGGGGGGGTGGAATCAGGGCGGGGGGGCAAAAGAGAAGGTCAAGGAAAAATCTGTTCCCAGTGAATACAGCCAGCACTGTTGAGCCCGGCCTTACTGGGCAGCGGAGTCACTGGGTGGCTGTCAACAGCCTGGCCCTTGGGTCCTCTTTCTCCCAGTGGCTCCAGCTCCCGGCAGAGACTGGTACCAGCATCCCACACTGATGTTTTCTGCCCCTGGAGGGACATCCTGGGGTTACGTTGAACCACTGAAGCTGTGAAGGGCTACAGCCATCCTTACACCAGCCCGTGGCAAGAGACAGTCCCTGGCCAACTGTGTCTGTGGCTGCTCAGACCCTGGGGACAGTTGGGGGAGACATAGTTTGTCATTAACACGATGTGGGGGACGGTGCCAAATACTCCTGTAGCCTTCAGTGAGCTGGGTGAGGAGGTTTTTGGGAATGGGTGATCCTGGGGGAGTCCAGGGGGTAGGAGAGCAGTAGAATCATACAATGGAATTGGTGAGGAGGTTTTTGGGAATGGGTGATCCTGAGAGAGTCCAGGGGGTAGGAGAGCAGTAGGAACATAGAATGGTTTGGGTTGGAAGGGACCTCGAAAGGCCGTCCAGTCCAACCCCCTGCCATGGGCAGGGACATCTTCAACCACAGCTACTGAAGCTGTGAAGGGCTACAGCCATCCTTCCACCGGCCCATGGCAAGAGACAGTCCCTGGCCAGCTGTGTCTGTGGCTGCTCAGACCCTGGGGACAGTTGGGGGAGAGGTAGTTTGTCATTAACATGATGGGGTTGATGGTGCCAAATAATCCTGTAGCCTTCAGTGAGCTGGGTGAGGAGGTTTTTGGGAATGGGTGATCCTGGGGGAGTCCAGGGGGTAGGAGAGCAGTAGAATCATACAATGGAATTGGGTTTGGGTTGGAAGGGACCTCGAAAGGCCGTCCAGTCCAACCCCCTGCCATGGGCAGGGACATCTTCAGCCACAGCTGGTTGCTCAGAGCCCCGTCCAACCTGCCCTGGGATGTTTCCAGGGATGGGGCATAGAGTCATGGAAACCTCAGGGCTGGAAGAGACCTTTAATCTCATAAAGACCAACCATTAACCCCGCGCTGCCAAGTTACCTCTAAACCACGTCTCCCCAGCACCTCCCCTTCTAAACACCCCCGGGGGTGGCACCTACCGGGGCGTGCGAGGACTCTGTGAGCACCTTCCTGAAGAAATGCCACGAAAAAGATTGTTTTTAGTTCATTTGAGCTAGTTCCTATTCACTAGAGACGGACCCGGGGTGCAGAAGGGGAGCAGAGCTCTCCTCCCCCCCGAGGTGCCGGAGGGGGGGGGTACCGACT
>NW_015091203.1:55410-59322 GCF_001431845.1 Calidris pugnax | reverse complement strand
AGGAGGAGGAGGAGGAGGAGGAGGAGGGGGCGGATCCCGGCTGCGGGCGGCGCCTTCTTCCGCGCAGGCGGAGCGGGAGGCGCGGGTGAGTATCCGGAGGGTCGGTCCTTTCGCTGTCCCGGCTGCTGGGGTCTCCCCGGGAGTGTGTGTGTGGGGTTCCCCCCTCCTTCCCCGCACGCTTTGGGGGCGCGGGTGGGGGGACCGGGCTGATGGGAGCCCCCGCATCCCCCGCCCCCGGTGGGGCTGCGGGGCCACGGGGATGCGGGGTCCGGCTTTTCGGTGACCCCGGAGAGCCGGGGGGGGTCGCAGCACCCAGCCCCTCTGCAATGGGGCGCCCCTCTTTGTTGTTGTGGGGCTGAGCCCTTAGGACAGGCGTCCTCTGCAGCCGAGGGGGGGTTAGGAGGAGAACATGGTGCCTTCCTCGCCCGTGGGCCACTTGGAGCTCTGGTTGTGTCCTTCCTCCAGGGACAGGGAAATGAGCAGAATCTGCATCAAATGAGCTGAATCTGCATCAAATGAGCTTTTGTTGATGGGGCCCGATTTGTGCTCCTGCCCAGGGGCTGGTGCAGGGAAACAGGCTCCAGGGCTCGGGTTGTGTTTCCTGGTCCCTGCCCTCTGGAAATAGCTCGGAGGTGGCAGGGAGTGAGGTCTCACCTGAGAGGGATTAAACCGTGGGTTTTTCCCCCAGATTGAAGCTGGTGAGGGGGCTGGAAAACAAATTGTATGAGGAACAGCTGAGGGAGCTGGGAGTGTTTAGTTTGAGGAAGAGGAGGCTGAGGGGAGACCTCATCACTCTCTACAACTACGTGAAAGGACACTGTAGAGAGGTTGGTGCTGGTCTCTTCTCACAGGTAATTAGTGACAGAACGAGAGGGAACGGCTTCAAGCTCCAACAGGGGAGGTTTAGACTGAACATTAGGAAAATTTTTCACCGAAAGAGTGGTCGGGCATTGGAACAGGCTGCCCAGGGAGGGGGTGGAGTCCCCATCCCTGGCTGTGTTTAAGGGCCGTTTAGATGCAGTGCTGAGGGACATGGTGTAGGGGAGGACTTTGTAGAGTAGGGTAGATGGTTGGACTCGATGATCCCAAGGGTCTCTTCCAACCTGAATGATTCTATGATTGTGCCATGGGGCGGGGGGTGGGTGCAGAATGCTCTGCCAGGTGTTGGTGCTGTGGGTGGGTGTTGGGTGGTGGGGTGGCTCAGAAGGAGGTGAGGACGATTAACCCCAAACGAGGAGCTGGAGGGACTGGGGCAGGTGATTTTGCAGTGGTGTGGAGCCGAGGAAGGTGAAGGCTTGCCCTGGTGGCACCCCTTGTCCCCAGAGGGGATTAAGGGGGGACGGGGAGGTGTGGCAGAGGAGAAGTGGGCCTCGGTGGTGCTCCAGGCTGCTCGCTCAGGTAGGAGCCTGGCTGCTGCATGGCCTGGCTGCTTCCCAGTGCTGTGTCCTGCCTGTAGCCAAACATGGGCTTTGGTAGCCACCAACCTGGCCCTGGCACACAGGGGACACCAAGAGAGGTTGTTTGGGTGATGAGAGCATCATGAGTGGCTCCCTATGGGCTCTGCTGGTGTAGAGCACCCACTTGGTGTAGAGCCAAGGCTGGGTCCTGGGGACCCCAAGAGTGGTTGTGTGGGTGATGAGAGCACCATGAGTGGGTCAGGTGATTTTGCAGTGGTGTGGAGCCGAGGAAGGTGAAGGCTTGCCCTGGTGGCACCCCTTGTCCCCAGAGGGGATTAAGGGGGGACGGGGAGGTGTGGTAGAGGAGAAGTGGGCCTCGGTGGTGCTCCAGGCTGCTTGCTCAGGTAGGAGCCTGGCTGCTGCATGGCCTGGCTGCTTCCCAGCGCTGTGTCCTGCCTGTAGCCAAAGGTGGGCTTTGGTAGCCACCAACCTGGCCCTGGCACACAGGGGACCCCAAGAGAGATTGTGTGGGTGATGAGAGCATCATGAGTGGGTCCCTATGGGCTCTGCTGGTGTAGAGCGCCCAGGGAGAGCCCAGGCTGGGTCCTGGGGACCCCAAGGTACTCTGTGTGGTGGGGTGCACTGGCACTGCCAAGGATAAATGCCCTCTGTCTTACTGGGAGAAGTCACACCATCTGTCCATCCATCTGTCTGACGCAGCTTTCTGGTTCCCCGTGCCTCCATCATGTCTCGGACCCCCTCTGGCAGCTCTGCGGATGATGAGCCCTTTTTCCTGGAATACCGATGCCACCCGGTGCAGCAGGAGCCCCCCAGCCCCACCTCCCCCCTCAGGAAGCCCAACTCCACCACGGCGCCCAATGCCACCTCACTCTCGGCCATGGGCTCCCCCACCTCGGCTGAGCCGCGCCGCATCGTCCTCAGCACGGACAGCCCGGCCGCGCTGAAGGTGGGAACCCAGCAGCTGATCCCCAAAAGCTTGGCCGTCTCCACCAAGACCAAGAACAACCCCTCCCGGCACCAGAGTGTTGGGGCGGCCGGGTCCAACCGGGACCCCCCGGGCACTGACCCCAAGAGGACGTCCGTCCCCAGCATCTCCCTGGAGGAGGAGGTGGAGGAGGATGGAGGGGGGCTCCTCAAGCGCAACCTGAGGAACATGTCCTACCGAGCGGCCATGAAGAGCCTGAGCACGGAGCCGGAGTTGGCCAACACCACCTCGTTGCTGAAACCTGGGTCAGAGGAGAGCAGTGCCCGGCGTGACCGCAGCCCTGGCAGGAACAAGGTGGGTTTTGCACCCACTGTCACCTCATTGTGGGTCGAGTGGGGATCAAACCCCCCTTTTTCCTAGTGCTGGGAGGGTCTGCAGAGCCTTTTTCCTCCAACTCCTGTCCATCGCAGAGCTGAGTGCACCCAGCATGGAGCTGGCAGGGCTCGGTGATGTGGTTTGTGCCTTGGGAAGCCCGTGTGTCACCAGCAGGTCTCTGGGGAGCCTGGAAATTACCAACGTGGCTTTGGTGGGGGGTGAAACTGGCTGCTCCGGGGCTCCCGCTGGCTCCTGGCAGGCAGCCGTGGGTCTGCAGAGCCTTTTTCCTCCAACTCCTGTCCATCGCAGAGCTGAGTGCACCCAGCATGGAGCTGGCAGGGCTCGGTGATGTGGTTTGTGCCTTGGGAAGCCCGTGTGTCACCAGCAGGTCTCTGGGGAGCCTGGAAATTACCACCGTGGCTTTGGTGGGGGGTGAAACTGGCTGCTCCAGGGCTCCCGCTCGCTCCTGGCAGGCGGCCGTGGACATGTTTGCAGGGAGGGGTTGGCCGGGTGTTGTGGCTCCAGGGTGGGGGTTGGTTGTGCACAAACATGGGTGAAGCCAGGTCCGGGGCAACGGGAGACTCCAGGTGAAGGCAAAGTCCAGGTGTGAGACGGGGAGATGTGAAAGGCGGCGGTAACGTGGAGTGGTTCAGATGGTGACCCCGATAGCGCGGGGTGAAGGCTGAGTCACCTCAGTACAGCAAACACGGGCTCAGACAGAAACGGAGTGGAAGGAACAGGGTGGTACACGCTGACTGGCTGCCCAGGTGACTTCTCCTCCTCCTCCTCCTCCTCCTTCCCGGAGGAGCTAAAAGGTGTATTTCTGGCCGCAGAAAATGAGTCGCCGCAACACGTTCTCCTCTTCTTCCTCCTGCAGAGAACCTTCGGGAGGAAGCGGGTGCAGAAGCGCGGCGGCTCGTTCAAGGACCGTGAGTGCTGCTCCCGAGAGCTGCGGTGTCCCCTCTGCCTCGCAGGGCACCCGGGGCTTCCCAGCCAAGCAAACCCCTCAGAGTCCCTTCACAGAATCATATAGGGTTGGAAGGGACCTCTGGAGATCATCCAGTCCAACCCCCTGCCAGAGCAGGTCCCACAGGAACGTGTCCAGGGGGGGTTTGAATGTCTCCAGAGAAGGAGACTCCACCACCTCCCTGGGCAGCCTCTTCCAGGGCTCTGCCACCCTCAAAGGGAAGAAGT
>NW_015091203.1:20774-46988 GCF_001431845.1 Calidris pugnax | reverse complement strand
CACTGGCACTGCCAAGGATAAATGCCCTCTGTCTTACTGGGAGAAGTCACACCATCTGTCCATCCATCTGTCTGACGCAGCTTTCTGGTTCCCCGTGCCTCCATCATGTCTCGGACCCCCTCTGGCAGCCCTGCGGATCATGAGCCCTTTTTCCTGGAATACCGATGCCACCCGGTGCAGCAGGAGCCCCCCAGCCCCACCTCCCCCCTCAGGAAGCACAACTCCACCACGGCGCCCAATGCCACCTCACTCTCGGCCATGGGCTCCCCCACCTCGGCTGAGCCGCGCCGCATCGTCCTCAGCACGGACAGCCCGGCCGCGCTGAAGGTGGGAACCCAGCAGCTGATCCCCAAAAGCTTGGCCGTCTCCACCAAGACCAAGAACAACCCCTCCCGGCACCAGAGTGTTGGGGCAACCGGGTCCAACCGGGACCCCCCGGGCACTGACCCCAAGAGGACGTCCGTCCCCAGCATCTCCCTGGAGGAGGAGGTGGAGGAGGATGGAGGGGGGCTCCTCAAGCGCAACCTGAGGAACATGTCCTACCGAGCGGCCATGAAGAGCCTGAGCACGGAGCCGGAGTTGGCCAACACCACCTCGTTGCTGAAACCTGGGTCAGAGGAGAGCAGTGCCCGGCGTGACCGCAGCCCCGGCAGGAACAAGGTGGGTTTTGCACCCACTGTCACCTCATTGTGGGTCGAGTGGGGATCAAACCCCCCTTTTTCCTAGTGCTGGGAGGGTCTGCAGAGCCTTTTTCCTCCAACTCCTGTCCATCGCAGAGCTGAGTGCACCCAGCATGGAGCTGGCAGGGCTCGGTGATGTGGTTTGTGCCTTGGGAAGCCCGTGTGTCACCAGCAGGTCTCTGGGGAGCCTGGAAATTACCAACGTGGCTTTGGTGGGGGGTGAAACTGGCTGCTCCGGGGCTCCCGCTGGCTCCTGGCAGGCAGCCGTGGGCATGTTTGCAGGGAGGGGTTGGCCGGGTGTTGTGGCTCCAGGGTGGGGGTTGGTTGTGCACAAACATGGGTGAAGCCAGGTCCGGGGCAACGGGAGACTCCAGGTGAAGGCAAAGTCCAGGTGTGAGACGGGGAGATGTGAAAGGCGGCGGTAACGTGGAGTGGTTCAGATGGTGACCCCGATAGCGCGGGGTGAAGGCTGAGTCACCTCAGTACAGCAAACACGGGCTCAGACAGAAATGGAGTGGAAGGAACAGGGTGGTACACGCTGACTGGCTGCCCAGGTGACTTCTCCTCCTCCTCCTCCTCCTCCTTCCCGGAGGAGCTAAAAGGTGTATTTCTGGCCGCAGAAAATGAGTCGCCGCAACACGTTCTCCTCTTCTTCCTCCTGCAGAGAACCTTCGGGAGGAAGCGGGTGCAGAAGCGCGGCGGCTCGTTCAAGGACCGTGAGTGCTGCTCCCCAGAGCTGCGGTGTCCCCTCTGCCTCACAGGGCACCCGGGGCTTCCCAGCCAAGTGAACCCCTCAGAGTCCTTTCACAGAATTACATGGGGTTGGAAGGGACCTCTGGAGGTCATCTCCTCCAGCCCCCTGCCAGAGCAGGGTCCATCCAGAGCAGGTCCCACAGGAACATGTCCAGGCGGGTTGGAATGTCTCCAGAGAAGGAGACTCCACCACCTCCCTGGGCAGCCTCTTCCAGGGCTCTGCCACCCTCACAGGAAAGAAGTTCCTCCTCATGTTTAGGTGGAACTTCTTACATTCAAGTTTGTGCCCGTTTCCTCTTGTCCTGTCCCTGGGCACCACTGAAAAAAGACTGGCCCCATCCTCCTGACACCCACCCTTGAAGTATTTATAGTATTTAAGTTGATCAGATTCCCCCTCAGTCTTCTCTTTTCCAGACTAAAAAGACCCAAGTCCCTCAGCCTCTCCTCGTAAGGGAGATGCTCCAGGCCCCTCATCATCTTTGTAGCCTCTGCTGTCCCCTCTCCAGCAGTTCCCTGTCCTTCTGGAACTGGGGAGCCCAGAACTGGTCCCAGTGCTCCAGATGGGGCCTCTCCAGGGCAGAGCAGAGGGGCAGGATGACCTCCCTTGTCCTGCTGCTCACACTCTTCCTGATGCCCCACTGGCCTTCTTGGCCACCAGGGCACCTTGCTGGCTCACGGGCATCCTATTGTCCACCAGGACTCCCAGCTCTTTCTCCTCAGAGCTGCTCTCCAGCAGGTCACTCCCAACCCGTCCTGGTGCAGGGGGTTATTTCTCCCCGGGTGCAGCTCCCTACACTTGCCTTTCTTGAAGTTCATGAGATCCTGCTGCGTCTCCCTGGCCTGGGGACAAGCTTTTGCCTTGTTTCCCCCCCAGCAGCCAGGGGAGCGTGCCAGCCCTGCCTTTCCCACTCCCTGGGGTGGGATGAAGCTGCTGAGCTCGCAGCTGCAGGGCTCCCAGCTTTGCTTGTCCCCGGGCAAACACGGGAGAGCTGTGGGAAGCTCTGGGGAGCTGCTGGTTAATTGGGGCTGTGCAAAGTCCGACCTTGGTGAGGAGGTGCTGGCTGGGGCTCCTGGCCAACGGGGCAAGGCGGTGGGAAGGGAATCCATGGTCCCCAGCTGGGAGAGGCTTTGCTGACCTCCTGCCTTTCCCTCTGCAGAGCCCCGGCTCTATCAGGAAATCCGTGAGAGAGGGCTGAACTCCGTCAGCCATGAGTCAGATGAGGATGTGCTGGAGGAATCCATCCCAGAGGAACCGTCCCCGTCGGGCACTGCTATCGTGGTGCAGAGCTATCGCCCAGCACAGGTCACCTGGAGCCAGCTCCCGGAGGTAGGAACAGCAGCTTGGCCCCGAGAGTCCAAATGCCCCCTCTTGCCCTGGCCATGGGCTGCTCCTGTGCTCGTGGTGTCTTGTGGCCACAGCTGAGTGTGTTTTCAAAGCTGCCTGAGCTGCCAAACAAGCCATGAGTGGGTAGTTCTGCAGCCCTGGTCTTTGTGGTGGGATGTTCTGGGGTTGTCCAGCCCCGGCTGGGACACGCAGGGGCCTGTCCAGGCTGGTTGGGTGCCTGTGGAGCTGCTGTGGTTGTGCACACCCAGGGATGGGGGAAAGGCAGATGCTCCTGCTGGACACCTGGGCTTTGCCTGCTGGCCCTGGGGGAGAGTGATCTCCTCCTGCGGAGTGGCATCAGCCAACTGCCGTGGGCTGTGGAGCTGTGGGAGGTGGTGGGGCAGTGGGAGGTGGTGCTACTGCTGGAGATGGTGCGGTGGGAGGTGGTGGTGGTGGTGCGGTGGGAAGTGGTGGTGCTGCGGTGGGAGATGATGTGGTTGGAGATGGTGGTGCTGCGGTGGGAGATGCTGCGGTGGGAGGTGGTGGTGGTGGTGCTGTGGTGGGAGATGCTGCAGTTGGAGATGCTGGTGCTGCAGTGGGAGATGATGGTGTGTGCTGGGAGATGGTGCAGTGGGAGATGCTGCTGCAGGAGACGGTGCTGTGGTGGGATCTGGTGGGCTGTGCAGGGCTGGACCGCACTAGAGGGCGTTCAAGGACCATCGGTGGGGGCGAAGGCAGCGGCTGATGTGGCCTCTCGCCCGCAGGTGGTGGACTCAGGCATCCTGCAGAAGATCTCCCCCGAGGAACGCAAGCGGCAGGAGGTGAGAGGAGCCTTTGGGGTTCCCAGGAGTGCAGTGGGGACACACGGGGCTGAGTGTGGGACCTCTCATGCAGGGGATGGCCCAGAGCAGGGCTCTGGCTTGTGGTCCTGCTGCCTTGAGAGGAGCCTTTGGGGTTCCTGGGAGTGTGGTGGGGACACATGGGGCTGAGTGTGGGACCTCTCACGCAGGGGATGGCCCAGAGTAAGGCTCTGGCTTATGGTGCTGCTGCTTCCAGCAGCTCTGGGACTGGGCAGTGCTGGGAGGGCTCACCAGCTCATCTTGGTGGGGAAAGCAGGCAGCTCCTTCGGATGCTGGTGGAAAATACCCACTGGAAGGGAAAACATCTTAGTGCTGTGGCTTATTAATGCCTGAGTGTAGTAAAACATGCTGTAGTTATGGTGTAGGTTATGCTGAAGTTGGTGTAGGCCAGGCAATGCATGAGATGATCCAAGGAATGCTTTACTCTTGGAGCAAAGACACTTCCAGTGGCTTCGTGCCAACCGAATGTAAATAAGATACAGCACGTTTTAATTCACTGCCTTGGTTAGTCAGTTTGAGCTGTTACACCTTCACTGCCCTGCTTTTTTTTTTTTCTTTTAAGTGGTGGTGCTGCGGTGGGAGATGATGTGGTTGGAGATGGTGGTGCTGCGGTGGGAGATGCTGCGGTGGGAGGTGGTGGTGGTGGTGCTGTGGTGGGAGATGCTGCAGTTGGAGATGCTGGTGCTGCAGTGGGAGATGATGGTCCGAGAGTCCAAATGCCCCCTCTTGCCCTGGCCATGGGCTGCTCCTGTGCTCGTGGTGTCTTGTGGCCACAGCTGAGTGTGTTTTCAAAGCTGCCTGAGCTGCCAAACAAGCCATGAGTGGGTAGTTCTGCAGCCCTGGTCTTTGTGGTGGGATGTTCTGGGGTTGTCCAGCCCCGGCTGGGACACGCAGGGGCCTGTCCAGGCTGGTTGGGTGCCTGTGGAGCTGCTGTGGTTGTGCACACCCAGGGATGGGGGAAAGGCAGATGCTCCTGCTGGACACCTGGGCTTTGCCTGCTGGCCCTGGGGGAGAGTGATCTCCTCCTGCGGAGTGGCATCAGCCAACTGCCGTGGGCTGTGGAGCTGTGGGAGGTGGTGGGGCAGTGGGAGGTGGTGCTACTGCTGGAGATGGTGTGGTGGGAGGTGGTGGGGGTGGTGCGGTGGGAAGTGGTGGTGCTGCGGTGGGAGATGATGTGGTTGGAGATGGTGGTGCTGCGGTGGGAGATGCTGCGGTGGGAGGTGGTGGTGGTGGTGCTGTGGTGGGAGATGCAGCGGTTGGAGATGCTGGTGCTGCGGTGGGAGATGATGGTGTGCTGGGAGATGGTGCAGTGGGAGATGCTGCTGCAGGAGAGGGTGCTGTGGTGGGATCTGGTGGGCTGTGCAGGGCTGGACCGCACTAGAGGGCGTTCAAGGACCATCGGTGGGGGCGAAGGCAGCGGCTGATGTGGCCTCTCGCCCGCAGGTGGTGGACTCAGGCATCCTGCAGAAGATCTCCCCCGAGGAACGCAAGCGGCAGGAGGTGAGAGGAGCCTTTGGGGTTCCTGGGAGTGTGGTGGGGACACATGGGGCTGAGTGTGGGACCTCTCACGCAGGGGATGGCCCAGAGTAAGGCTCTGGCTTATGGTGCTGCTGCTTCCAGCAGCTCTGGGACTGGGCAGTGCTGGGAGGGCTCACCAGCTCATCTTGGTGGGGAAAGCAGGCAGCTCCTTCGGATGCTGGTGGAAAATACCCACTGGAAGGGAAAACATCTTAGTGCTGTGGCTTATTAATGCCTGAGTGTAGTAAAACATGCTGTAGTTATGGTGTAGGTTATGCTGAAGTTGGTGTAGGCCAGGCAATGCATGAGATGATCCAAGGAATGCTGTACTCTTGGAGCAAAGACACTTCCAGTGGCTTCGTGCCAACCAAATGTAAATAAGATACAGCAAGTTTTAATTCACTGCCTTGGTTAGTCAGTTTGGGCTGTTACACCTTCACTGCCCTGCTTTTTTTTTCTTTTTTTTTTTTCAGGCCATGTTTGAGATCATCACTTCTGAGTACTCCTACATGCACAGCCTGAGCATCCTGGTGGGCCACTTCATGAAGTCGGAGGAGCTGAAGGGGACCATGACTCAGATGGAGCACCACCACCTCTTCTCCAACATCAACGACGTCCTGATGGTCAGCACCAGGCAAGTGGGGGCCGTCGGTGTGGGGTGGGGACCAGAGGAGGGACTCTGGAGCTCCATTTATGTGCCGTGTTAAACCAGGCATCCCTTGGATTTGTTGAAGAGACATCCCACCTATTGCCCTTCTTCCTAGTGCCAAGTCTTTGCTCCCCTGCAGTGCCTTCCTGCTGTTACATGCTCGGGGCCTGAATATCTTGTGGGAGATGGTCTGTTACCCTGACACCCACTGTTTTTAATGGTTTATAATGGTGGTGCTCAGTTGTGTGGTTGCCATCAGGCGCCGAGAGCTGGCTGAGCCGCCGTCCCTGTGCTCAGGACACTCCTCTTTGCCTGGAAACTCCTCCTTGGGTGGAGGAGGAAAAGTGAAAAAACTGCAATTACCCCTTCAAAGAGCCAGGGTGAGCGTGGCCTTTGCACCCTGGGAGGTGGGGAGCAAACGCCTTGGGAGCGGGTGCTCAGGGTGGCTGGGATCTGTGTCCACGTGGGAGAGAGGAGGAGGAGGAGAGCACGGGCCTGGGAACTGCTGCGGGGGCGTTGAGGGCTCGTGGCTTCTGCAGCCAGGCAGCAGTGTCCCGGACAGGACAGAAGGGAATATTCCTGGAGAGACCAAGTGGAGGAGGGATCTCATGTGGGTCTGGGTCTGGGGATGCTCCAGAGCTGTGTTCCCCATCCCTGGGGACATGGGGGTCCCAGCTGCGTGGGGCTGACCAGGGCCTTGTCTCCTCTGGGAAAACCGGAAAAGTTGCAGTGGGAACATCATCAAACATCCCTCTGTTTGGTTTTTGTTTGGTTTTTTTTTTTGGTTTATTTTTTCCTGGCCCTGATGAGTCATGTAGTGAAGTTCTTTGAAACTCTCTCCTTAGCTTCTTCGAAGACTTAGAGAAGCGGCACCAGGAGAACCCCCTCATCCCTGACATCAGTGACATCGTGGAGGAACACGCCTCCAACCGCTTCAGCCCCTACATCAGCTACTGCTCCAACGAAGTCTACCAGCAGAGGACTCTCCAGACGCTGCTGTGAGTACAGCTGAGCTCCAGCCTTGGGCTTGCAGAGGGGTTGTCCAGGAGGGCTTTCTGCTGGGCCACAGGGGTGGCCAGCTGGCTGCAGATGGGACCGGGACCTGCCTGTGGCTCCCCCAGCCTCTGGTTGTTTCCTTTTCCCTAATCTCCTTTCTGAGCAGAGTTTCTCCTAGAGCTCAGTGTGTCGGGTGATGAGGATGCAGTTTGTGTTGCACAGTAAAGGATGGGGATAAGTTGGGGAGATGCCACCACGTACTGAAGGCGGATGGGTCTTGCCAAGGTCAATAACACATACGTGGTCTGTTAGGGACACGTATGGAAGTTGTTCAGCTCCAGATCATACTGGTGGTACAGGTCAAGTGTGTTTGCTGTTGGTACATCTAAGGCTTTACCTGCTTTTTGATGGACTCATCATACTGGTGGTACAGGTCAAGTGTGTTTTGCTGTTGGTACATCTAAGACTTTACCTGCTTTTTGGTGGACTTGACACCTCTTGATGCTTTTCCACCCACCCACAAACGGATCAGTCCCTTCCCACCCCAGGTCAGAGCTCAGGCTGCCCTTGGGCACCAGAGGTAGGGCCCTCTCTGCTCTGCATTGCTCCTGCATGGAAAGCTGCTGGAAAAATCCTGATAGCTGAAGAACAAAGTTAATGGAGCTTTCTTGTCCTGTTCCAGAACCGCAAACCCCTTATTTAAAGAGACCTTGAAACAAATTGAAAGGAAACCAGAGTGTGGAGGCCTGCCAATGTCATCATTTCTCATTCTCCCTATGCAGAGGGTAACTCGGCTTCCCCTGCTGTTAGATGTAAGTAAGATACACGGTGGCATCGCTTGGCACCTCTGGAGAGGTGACAGTGTTACACCCTTCTCTGCTTTCCTGAGCCCGGGACTGTCTTCTGCTCGGCCTTCCATCCTCCTGGGAGCTGAGACTGGGATGTCCCAGCCTCTGTTTGGGATTTATTAGATCCAGAGTGATCTGCTTCTTGGTGGGTGTCAGATGTGAATAACCCTCACGTCTCAGCACCGTCCACCTGAATGACACAAGGTTCCTCTGTGCCCCCTGCTGCATCTGGGCACCCAGAGAGGGGTGGCACGAGCCTCCTGTTCGATTAATGGTCGGGTGGTCCAGGAAGGGAGAGCAGCTTTTGCACAAGCTTCACCGAAATCTGGGACTGGGAAGAGCAAAGCTGCTGGACTTGGGGTTCCAGTAACTGCTCCCGGTCTGTAATGGGCTGCAGGAGACGGGACCAGGGGGAATGCCCAGCACGGGGGTGGTGCTCAGGCACAAATCTGATGGTGAAGCCCCAGCAGAGACCAGATGTGCAGCTAAACCTTGCTTTGTGCCTGTCCTGCTGCCAGGCTGATGGCAGGGGACGGCTCGAGCCGTGTCACATCCCAGGGGAGCGGTTGGTGCGCAGGCCTCTGTCCCACCGTGTCACTAAAGCGCCTTGTCTTGACGTTCTAGACTGTCTGTCAAAAAACAAAAGCATGCACTGCAGCGTACGGAGCTGCCACCAGAGCTCTGAAAGCCATCAGCAAGGTGAGGCCCCATGCCAGACCCCACCTTTCCTCCTTCCAGCCCACTGCTCTCTCACTCCAGTGACGTTCTGGCCTCTGGTTTTTCCTCCCTGTGTGGGTTCACTCGGGATTTCTCTGCTCCAAGTGGCTGCTGGATCCACACATCTTCCCCCTGGCTCACCTTTGCCACCTCATCTTGATTTTTTCCTTTTTCTTGCCATCTTTTCTTCTTTCCTCTTTGGCCCATCTTTTGTCCTTCCTTTCAACGTCGCCTTCTCCATGAGTGATGTCCCTTCTGAGAACCTCCCTCGACACTTACTTGCCATTTCTTTTTGGAGATTTAGGCAGAGAGGAGCAAAGAAAGCAAAGAGCAAAGCGTAGAGGATTGAAGGAGCAGTGGGAGCAGTGGCAGTCGTGTTCCTGTCTCTCATCTCCATCTGCTTTCCCATCTGGTGGTCACTCACACATGATGATGCACCACGGAGATTGGTGGTGGTGGCTCTTTCTTTTGTCCCCCTAAAGCCTGTCTGTGTCCCGCTCGCTCATCCATTGGGGGAACAAAACGCACAATTCCCCCCAGTTGGGCCACACTGGACCAACCTTTTCTGGACTGGAGGGATGGCTGGTGGTGGCACCTTCTCCGAAGAGCCATCACGAGGGGACATGGTGCCACAGGGCTGCCCGCTCAAAGTGGCATTGCCTCTCCTGCCTGTGGAAGGCTTCTGCCCTCCCTCCACCTGCCTGAGCGTTCACCCTCCTGTCTTAATTCTGATTAATTCTTCCTCTTCATACTGCTCCTCGGGGAAGCTCGATCTTGGCGTGGTTTGGACCCTCTCCAGGCAGAGGAAACGTGGAGTCTCTCTCCTGGAGATCTCTGGTGGCAGGAGAACCTCCAGCTGCCTTTCCCCAACCCCTTGGCCGTTTCTGCTGTTGAGGGAAGCACCAAGTGGGCTCAGCCTCCTGCCATTCCCCCCTTCCCTTGGGGTTGTTCTTCTTTTTCCAGTTGGTTAAGAGCTGCAACGAGGGAGCTCGCAGCATGGAGAGGACGGAGCAGATGTACACCCTGCAGAAACAGCTGGAATTTGGAATCCTCTTCATACTGCTCCTCGGGGAAGCTCGATCTTGGCGTGGTTTGGACCCTCTCCAGGCAGAGGAAACGTGGAGTCTCTCTCCTGGAGATCTCTGGTGGCAGGAGAACCTCCAGCTGCCTTTCCCCAACCCCTTGGCCGTTTCTGCTGTTGAGGGAAGCACCAAGTGGGCTCAGCCTCCTGCCATTCCCCCCTTCCCTTGGGGTTGTTCTTCTTTTTCCAGTTGGTTAAGAGCTGCAACGAGGGAGCTCGCAGCATGGAGAGGACGGAGCAGATGTACACCCTGCAGAAACAGCTGGAATTTGGAAAGAAGAAGGTGAGATCTTGTGGAAGTGGTTGGGGAAAACCTTCTGGGGTGTGCAGTGAGAGTGGCCCATCCCAGGCATGTCAGACCTGGCCCAGGAACCCTTCCAGCTGCAGCATCACTGCTGCCATGACCAGCATCACCCCTCCATGCCCCAGGAGACCAGTTTTTCCTGCTGTTGTCTTAAACCTGCCAGCTTGGAGGGTTCAGCAGGGTGGTCCTGGATGATCCACGCTCCCTCACAACCCTTCATTTCCTCCTCTACCTCACGCTGAGCTTTCACCTCCTGCACACGGTGGTGAGAGCTGGACTTGCCCTTGACACGAGGAGGTTTCTCCTGGTGGCTCAGCTGGCAGCAATCTCTGCCCACCTCCTGGAAAAGATGTGATGTGTCCGTCCCGACTGACCCCTGCAAGTTCAAAGACAGGTTGTGAACTTGATTTTTGCCTGCTGCCTGTGAGACAGACAGTGAGCCAGGCTTTCTGGGGATCCGTTTCAGCCTTTCCCACTGATTTCTGCGTCCCGCTGGCTGCTGAAGCGGGGGGAGCTCTACCTCCTCCTCTCAGAAGAAGCCGGCATCTTCCGCCGAGGCGCCGGCCGGCTCTGCTACCTCTTCTTGTTCAACGACGTCCTCATCATCACCAAGAAGAAGAGGTAAGTCTTTTGGGGGGGGTGGGGGGCATCCCTTCCTTTCCCTGCATTACAACAAGAGGGATTAAAAATCTCAATCTCCCCATCTCAACGGGGGTGGGGGGCATCCCTTCCTTTCCCTGCGTTACAACAAGAGGGATTAAAAATCTCAATTTCCCAAGCAGCGTGTAGCTTAAGCAATTCTTGAGATTCCCCTTTTTTTGACCTTTATTGAGGTGTCCCTTGTTAGGCAGAAGGGAAGTGCCTGGATCCACAGCACTTGACCCACCTTTGTGGGTGGCCAGCAACTCCACAGAGTCATGGCCCAGCCTTGGCCATCAACCCATGTCCTCACCATGATGGTCACCTCGGTGATGCCCACTGAACTCCACCCCCTGGGGCTCTGAGCTGGTGGTGGGAGGGCGCTTGGTCCCTGCTGGTGGCATCCCCTCCATGGCTGAGATGCTGGTCCTGTCTTTGCCACAGCGAGGAGAGCTACACTGTCATGAACTACGCCACGCTGGACCAGGTGACGGTGGAGAAGATGGAGAACGCCGACCCGCCTTCCCCCCCTCCCAGCAAGACGGGGAGCAGTGCCCCGTCCCGTGGGTACCTGCTGCGGGTGGTGATGGAGAGGGACAGCGAGGGCCGGCGGGAGGAGGTCGTGCTGTCGGCCGAGACGCTGTGAGTGGCCCCGTGGGGTGTCACAGGGGGCACCTTCTTGCTTGTGGGACAAAATGGGACCCTGGAAACTGCCCCCCCCAGAGGCTTCTGCAAAGCGCCTTTCTCTCCCTACTTGCACAGGCTGTTTCCTTCTCTTTTATATTCCCCATATATTCCCCATATATTCCCCATATATTCCCCATATATTCCTTTTCCTGGTGCCAGTTAAGCAAAGTGGCCGGGCGATGTGTGCATCGCACTTGTGATACGTCTTTGTGTTGCACGACCCAGATGCTTGTCCAGTCTGACTTCCCCTGAAAGCCTTCATCCTGCTGGGAATTTCCCAGCTACCTCTGGCAACACGGATGCTGCCTCTAAGGTTTCCTTTGTGATCTGGGCTTTCCCTCTGCCAGGAGTGACCGTGCCCGGTGGATCGCGGCGCTGATGCACCGAGAAAAGGAGAAGCCTGACACCACTCCTAAAGGAGGTACCGGGATGCTGGAGGTCAGGGGGTGAGCGGTCGTGCTGGAGCCTGAGCGTTTCCAGGCACAGGTTTTTACCCAATTCTTCCCCGCTCCTGCTGGAGAAGGGGCTGAGGATGTCGGTCCATGGAGAGAACCCACTTGATAGAGAGGAGAATGTGGCTCATTAGGAGTTGCCTCCTATGAAGTTATCAGTCACAATAAGCCTTCAGGACATTCCCTAGGAGGCACAGGGAAATTCCAGGAATGCCTCCAGCTGTAAGAAGAGATTTGGCTTCCCCTCCCCACGTGCTTGGAAGGGGCAGGAGGAGTGAGGAGGGGAAGGGAGTGGGGGGTGCCAGGCTGTGGCTGCCAGCCCTGCCTGCTCACTGGGTCCCTGCTCTCCTCCCCAGAGCTGAGCCAAGTGGAGATCACCCGTGCCTACATGGCCAAAGAGGCGGATGAGATCTCCCTGCAGCAGGCTGACGTGGTCCTGGTGCTGGGCGGCGAGGATGGTGAGTGTCAGCAGCTGGGGAAGGCTCCCCTTAGGCAGAGCAATGGTGGTGGGGTCGGGGGACTGGAAAACTGGAATTATGGCAATTTTCAGAAGCTTCCAGGAAGCCCTGGGCTGCTGGTGGGGTCCGTGTTGCCGGCTGGTGCTGTGTCCCAGCAGATGACAGTGGGTCCCCTTGGAGAGGCTGATGGAGGTAGCACTGCCATGGGTGGCTGGTGCGTAACCCATGACTCCTGTACTCAGGCTGAGTACAGAGACCATGAAAGTGAGAGAAATAAGCCCCAAAACAGGCAGTAAATCAGAATTTCACTGAATTTTTAGAGTTGGAAGGGACCATAGTCCATCTAGTCCAACTCCCCTGCTAAAGCAGGACCACCCAGAGCTTGTCAGAGCATGTTACTCAGGAGCATCCAGGTGGGGCTTGAAAATCTCCAAAGAAGGGGACTCCACACCCTCCCTGGGCAGCCTGTTCCAGGGCTCTGTCACCCTCACCATGAAAAAGTTCTTCCTCATATTTGAGTGGAACCTCTTCTGTTCCAACTTGTGCCCATTGCCCCTTGTCCTCTCACTGGCAACCACTGAAAAGAGTCTGGTTCCCTCCTCCCTCAGCCCGCCCTTGAGATACTTGTGGGCATTAATAAGGTCTTGTAGGCATTAATAAGGTCTGATAAGAAACCTGATCAAACCATCAGGTTACAAACCCCAGCAGAGCTTCCCCTGGCCCCTCCTTCCACCTGGGTCCCCGGGGAGCTGTAGGGATGTTCCTCCTGGTGTGACCAGCTTGAGATACTTGTAGGCCTTAATAAGGTCTTGTAGGCCTTAATAAGGTCTGAACTCTGTTCCTCCCCTAGGCTGGTGCTGGGGCGAGCGGCTGCGGGACGGGGAGCGGGGCTGGTTCCCCGGTTCCTGTGCCCGGGAGATCACCAGCCGCACTGCCGTGGAGTGCAACGTGCGCCGCATGGAGCGGCTGCGGATAGAGACCGACGTCTAGGTGGGCAGTCGAGGCAAGGTACCTCTGGCCTGACTTATTTCTGGGGGTCCTCAAACCCCCTCCCCAACCCCAGACTGAGCCCACAAGGAAGAAGGGAGCGAGAGATCCTTCCTCCTTGAATTTTGTTTGCCTTGAGCAGTCCTGGGCAGCAGATCTTATCCTTCAGGATGGGATTTTGGAGTGGTGGTGACGGCAGCTAATTAATATGAGTCCTGGCACCCGAGCGCTCCCAGCCAACACTAATGACCTGGGAGAGGCTTCAGGAAGCGGCCACGGTGTTGGCTCGGGTTGAAAAGGCTGCGCCGTGTCCTGGGCTCTGTGAAGGGCCTCGTGCTGCAGCATCTCTCCCTGCCAACCTCTCAGAGGCTGCACTTGTGTGGGAAGAGCCAGGGCATGGACAGACCATACCTCAATCAGGAATTTTTAAGAACTTCAATCTGCACGCTACGCTTGACCCTCCTTTTCCCTCCTGTTTTTTTTTTTTATTTTTTTTATATTTTTTTCAGTCATGGGGGTTCAAAGCCCATCCTTCCCATGGCAGAGTGGTGCCCTCTCCCACCCTTCTCCCCCAGAATTAGCACCAAAAAGTGATTAATGAAGAGGGCTGAGGCAGGGTGATTCTTTTGTCCCAGCTGGGCAGCTCACAGCTGGATTTTTCCTGAGCCAGATGTTTAATGCTGCGGGGCTCAGCCTCACGGAGGGGAATGATTTTGGGGTGAGGCAGTGCCTGGGTTGGGATCCACAGGGGCAGCAGTGCTGTAATGCCTCTGTTTTGATTAAACTGTTAAAGGATGAATTGGATGAACAATAAATTGATGGATCCCAATGAAATGTGTGTTCTCCTTGCCCCAAAGGGAACTGCACCCAACCTCAGCAGTGCCGATGGGTCCCTGTGTTAGACCTGGTAGTGGTGACACCGGTGTCCCCGAGCACAGCAGCAGATTGGGGCCAAGGAGCCAGATTTCCCCATTATGAGCTCTAAAAATAAAGCTTCAGGTTTATGGCAGCATCTTTCTGGCCTCTACTTGCTCTTGACATACGCACATCTCAGGAATGATACTTCAGAGTCGCTGACTAAAAACTGGCTGCACAAATGTAAAAGCAGATTGGGGCCAAGGAGCCAGGTTTCCCCATTAGGAGCTCTAAAAATAAAGCTTCAGGCTTATGGCAGCATCTTTCTGGCCTCTACTTGCTCTCGACATACACACATCTCGGGAATGATCAGAGTCACTGATTAAAAATTGGCTGCACAAATGTAAGTGTAATTGACTGGGAGAGAGCAGATAAATAGAAGGTCAGTGAGGCTTTCTGTTTATTTCTCTTAACTGTGGATGGAAGAATTATATTTTTTTCCTCAGTGCTAATTTAGAGGAGATAAAACCCATAAAAGAGAGACACCAGCTGCATGAAAACAGGAGGCAAACAGACTGTATTTAGAAATATGAACAGGAAAGGAAAAATGTGATATTAAAAAAAATATAGGTAGAGAGTTGCTGCGCTCCCAGGCTCAGAAGGGGGGTTTATTCCAAGTGGGTGCCAGGAGCTGCAGCTCAGGGTTTCAGGCTGTAACGGGACAGGACGGAGGTATCCCCATGTTTAAAGCTGGGCTGGTTTTCCATGTGCTCTAGTGGTGCTGAGGGCTTCGCTGCATCTCAGTTCTCCTGGAGCTGTCAGGGGGACACACAGCGCGGTGGCATTGCTTGCCGGCAGGGTGGCATTGCTTGCCATCACAGTGGCATCACTTGCCATCATGGTGGCATCGCTGGGAGGGTGGTATCACTTGCTATCATGGTGGCATCACTTGCCGTCATGGTGGCATTGCTTGCTGGCAGGGTGGCATCACTTGCCATCATGGTGGTATCACTTGCTGGGAGGGTGGCATCGCTTGCCATCACAACAGCGCGGTGGCATTGCTTGCCGGCAGGGTGGCATTGCTTGCCATCACAGTGGCATCACTTGCCATCATGGTGGCATCGCTGGGAGGGTGGTATCACTTGCTGGCAGGGTGGCATCACTTGCTATCATGGTGGCATCACTTGCCGTCATGGTGGCATTGCTTGCTGGCAGGGTGGCATCACTTGCCATCATGGTGGTATCACTTGCTGGGAGGGTGGCATCGCTTGCCATCACAATGGCATCACTTGCTGGCAGGGTGGCATCACTGGGAGGGTGGTATCACTTGCTGGCAGGGTGGCATCACTTGCCATCATGGTGACATCACTTGCCATCATGGTGGCATCACCTGCCATCACGGTGGCATCGCTTGCCATCATGGTGGCATCACTTGCTGGCAGGGTGGCATTACTTGCCATCACAGTGACATCACTTGCCATCACAGTGGCATCACTTGCTGGCAGGGTGGCATCACTTGCCATTACGGTGGCATCACTTGCTGGGAGGGTGGTACCACTTGCTGGGAGGGTGGCATCACTTGCCATCATGGTGGCATCACTTGCTGTCATGGTGGCATCACTTGCCATCACGGTGGCATCGCTTGCCGGCAGGGTGGTATCACGTGCCATCACAGTGACATCACATGCCATCATGGTGGCATCACTTGCTGGGAGGGTGGCATCACTTGCTGGCAGGATGGCATCCCTTGCCATCACAGTGCCATCCCTTGCCATCACAGTGGCATCCCTTGCCATCACAGTGGCACCCCTGGCCGTCCCCCCGGTCGGTAGCCACAGGGCACAGGGGGAAGGGGCTGCTCACTCGCTGGCAGAGGCTGCGTTTGCTTTTCCAACCGAGGCCATAAACAGGACCCTGTGTCTGAGGCAGCGGGGGCTTCAGGCCAACGGGCCCGAGCGTGTGATTGTCTGGAGAGGCGGCAGGAGGAGGAGGAGGAGCAGGATGGACGGGGGGCGTTTGGCACCTGGACAAACTCTTCCTGCTCCCTGCTCATCGACCGTACAACATACAACCTTAATGACACACGTTTGGTCCTTCACTACGTACTTATATTAACATTATTTCTTCACGATCGTGATAGCTAATGCAAAAAAATACTGTTAAGGAAGAAATAAAATAGGAAAAGAATTAGCAAAAAATTACAAGGTATATACAGCTTAAAATAAATTCCATCGGGCAAAGAAACAATTCTTTTTTATTATTTTCCGTTGGCCCCCGTGGGGATAACTCCAGGGCCAGGCAGGGGCAGGGCTGTGCTGCAGCAGCAGCAGAGGCAGACGTGCTGGGCCCGGAGCGTCCCGTCTCCTCGGCGGGGCCTGGTTCCTCCCGACAGCGTCAGCTCCCGGGCTCCGGGCACCCCGCAGCCTTGTGCAAATACGGGAAGCGGTTGGGGTTCTCCTCACTGGTGGGCTCAGAGCCTTGGGGGCTTTCACAGGGTGTTGTTGAGGGGAAACCCCAAAGGAAGGGTGAACGTCCTCGGGAAAGACACTGGTGCTGCTGAACCCACCTTTGGCTGCGGCTCTACCAAAGCTTCCCCAGATGCTCTCCTCCGCGGGCAGTTGGGGGCTCCTGGCTCCCTACGTGCTCCAAAGAGGGAATTACGAAGGGATTGCTCCAAACACAACCTCAAACAGAGCCGGGGGGGTGCCCAGTTGGGGATCTGTTGGCAGCCCCCATCCCTTGCTGGGGAGATGGTGTTCCTGGGGGCTTTGCTGTGGTCAGCTCAGCAGCTCCATCCCCATCCCTTTCCCAGCTCCTGGGCTCAGCTGGGGTGGGAAAATAACGCAGGGTCAGGGCTGGGGGGGGGGACATCTAAATGGGGATTTGCTTTATTGACCCACGGAAGAGCTTTGTGTCCATCCACACAGTATCTCTGATTAGCACACTTAATTTCAGCTTAGTTTTTGGTGGAGCAAAGTGGGCTGACATAGTCCTGGGGTGAAAACCAGGCTCCTGACCCCCTGCAAAGCCCATCTGGTGGAGCTGGGAATGCAAAGTGGGGGCACTTCCCAATGGAGAGGGTCGGGCTCCGCACAGTCGCCGTGGCCAGCGCTGGTGCCCAACGCCTTATCCCCCACAGCACGTTATAATTTACAGTAAAAGAAGATTGCAAAGTCAAATTAAAATAAAAAAATGATAAAATTCAAGTGAGGTGGTACTTCTGTGGGAGCACGCTCTCTGGTACAGCTCCCCATAAGCACTGTTGCATAAATACCGATTTTGCACCGTACTCTCAGCCCCTCCCCAAGCCCAGCACCCAGAAGATGAAGGTGGGCAAATCACAGCCCTCTGACCAGAAGCCATCCCTCCTGGTGTCCATCCGAGGGCACACAGTGGTCCTGGCGTGCTTGCCCTCGCGGCGTGCCCCGGGGCCAGCCCGTGCCATCCCGGTCACGCTCGGTGCTTCAGCCTGGCTCACACCACCCCAAAAACAGGAGTTTAGTCCATCTGGCAACCATAACCTCTCCTGTGGCTTGTAAACAAGTTCGTTAAGTAGGTGGTTGTCTTCTTCTTCTTCAGGTGGCTGCTTGGGGACACCGAGGGAGCGCTCCCGGCAGCTGCAGGACCTAGTGCTTGACCCCCTGGGGTTGGGGGGACGCGGTGGGCGCCGGGGGCTGCAGGGCTGGAAGGGAAGGTAGGACAGGTCAGGGGATGCCCACAGGACCACCCGCTGGCACTGATTTAGTCCATCTGGCAACCATAACCTCTCCTGTGGCTTGTAAACAAGTTCGTTAAGTAGGTGGTTGTCTTCTTCTTCTTCAGGTGGCTGCTTGGGGACACCGAGGGAGCGCTCCCGGCAGCTGCAGGACCTAGTGCTTGACCCCCTGGGGTTGGGGGGACGCGGTGGGCGCCGGGGGCTGCAGGGCTGGAAGGGAAGGTAGGACAGGTCAGGGGATGTCACAGGACCACCCTCTGGCACTGCTGCTTTGTCCCGAGGTGGCCACCTGCACCCTCTCCCTCCTGGCCAGGGCAAGGTGGGAGCTGGGAGCGCTGGTCCTGCTCTGCTCTTGCAGCTGGGTCTGCTGTGCCACCTTTTTGGGTGAAAATAGGGGGTTCTTCTTACTGACCTGGGACCAAGGAGGTGAGCTCGGCCGAGGGCAGACGAGGTGTACCACCTGCAAAGCCAGTCACAGCATCCTGCCACCCATCCCTGGGACACCCACAGCGGGGGGTCACTCTGAGCCAACGGGCTCCATCGTGGTTTGGGCAGAAATCAGGTTTTTCCACCGAGGTTGGTGCACAGGATCATTTTGTTCCAGTGTGCCCCCCCAAAAAAGAGTGGGGGTTTTTTGGGGGGTTTTTTTTTTAGGTCCTTGCTTTACCCTGGGCACATCTGTGGTTGTCTTCTTCTTCATTTGGGGTTACCCCGGGCACATTTGGGGTTAGGCTACTAAACAGCTTTATTTGCCAGCCCTCTCAGCCAGTGTTCTCCCTCGTGGCTGGGACGCCGGGGAACGAATCCTATCAAGGGAGGGCTTTGGGAACAGGCAGGTGCTAGTATTTTTTTGTTGATATTACCAAAACCACCCCCCCATGGCATGGGTGCCAGCCTGAGCAGGGGTACCACAGGGCACCACAGGACACCCCCTTGCAGAAGCTGCTTTCCCGTGGCCCCCACTGTGGTGCTGCCCCTATATCTTACCTTCCCGACACGTGGGGCCCGTGTAGCCATTCAGGCAGAGGCACTGGCCATTCCGGGCGTTGCAGTAGGAGGTGCTGGGGGCACACTGGCAGGTCAGGCTGCAGTTGGGGCCGTACTGGGTCGGCCGGCAGTCTGGAGGGGGGGTAAAGAGGGGTTTGGACCACTGCAGGGCATCCTGCTTCTGCTGCAGGCAGAAATGCTCAAAGAGCCCCCAGAGCCTGCAGTGGTGGCTGAGATAATAAGGCAGAGAGCTCTTTGCCTCATCTCCCCCAGCCTGCGCTCCAGCTCTGGTGACACAGGTGTTCCTTCTGCATTTAAGCCTCAGCCTTTTGACTCTGGTGAGCTAAAGAGGAAGGCACTGGAGGCTGGGGGCACATTTGAACTCAGGTATGACTACAGGTCAGACAGTGTGATCTATATCTGTATCTATATCATCTACATCATCTATATCTATATCTATCTATATAGAATCATAGAATGGTTAGAGTTGGAAGGGACCTTAAGGATCATCGAGTTCCACCCCCCTGCCCTGGGCAGGGACACCTCCCACCAGCCCAGGTTGCTCCAAGCCCCCTCCAACCTGCCCTTGAACCCCTCCAGAGATGGGGCAGCCACAACTCTGGACAACCTGTTCCAGTGCCTCACCACCCTTACTGTAAAGAATTTCTTTCTGGTATCCAATCTAAATTTCCCCTCTTCCAATTTAAAACTGTTACCCCTTGTCCTGTCACTATGCTTCCTGACAGAGTCCCTCTCTGGTTTTCCTGTAGGCTCCCTGTAGATATTAGTAGGCTGCTATAAAGCTGCTACAGATTATCTATATCTATCTATATCTATATCTATATCGATATCGATATCTATTTCTATATATCTATATCTATATGTCTATATCTATATCATCTATATCGATATCTGTATCTATTTATCTATATCATCTATATATCTATCATCTATATAGACATGGATATACCAGATATCATCTCAGAGTGCTGGCGAGGTGGCTGCCTCTGTTCAGATTCCTTCTTTGAGGGGACCCACCAAAAAGAAAGCCCCCCCCCTTCCATGAGAGTTTCGCTCCAACCAGAGGGGTTTTTACACCCATTTTAGGACTCCCAGCCCCCTGTCAATGTCCCTCTTGCAGGGTCCCCTTTCCCCCCCCTTTCCCAACTCACCTGACCCGCACTCGGGGCCGGTTTTCCCCGGGGGACAGAGGCAGTGTCCCGTGGCCGGGTGGCAGGACGCGCTGCCGGCGCAATGGCAGAGCTGCTGGCACCCCTCGCCGTACGTCCCCTCCGGGCAGCCTGTTGTGAGAGGTGAGAGACAGGGCACGGGGGGCTCCACGGCCACACCTGGGGGTCTGGGGGGAGCGGGAGGAGGAGGAGGAGGACATGGTACCTGTCTGGCAGCGCTCGCCGCCCATCCCGGGGGGACACCGACAGCGGCCCGTGGCTGGGTCACAGCCTGCTCCATGCTCACAGTCACAGCGCTGCCGGCAGCCAGCTCCGTGGAATCCCGGGGGACAACCTGGGATGGAGACGAGGAGGGAGAGCTCGGTAAAGCACACATGGGTTGGACTCAGGCTCCACAGCAAAGGCTCCAGCAGAGAGAAGCAGCGAGCCTGAGGAGAGCTTGGTGCTGCAGGGAGAGGGAGCTCCACGGCTGCCTGTGGAGAAGGGTTGTAGCTCTCCTTTTCCCAGGAATAAACACATCCCAAACGGGATGGGGGAGCAGGACACAGTAGGACATGCAGCCTACAGCTTTGGACAAGAGCTGGGACACAGGGGAGATGATGGGACATGGGTGGAGGACATGTGTAAGGACATGCGTGTAGGACACACAGCCTACAGCTTTGGACAAGAGATGGGACACAGGGGAGATGGGACATGGGAGACAGGACATGGGGAAGATGGGACACTGGAGAGATGGGACGGGTGGGGGACACTGGAGAGATGGGACGGGTGGAAGACACGTGTAAGGACATGTGTGGAGGACACGTGTAAGGACATGCGTATAGGACACGCAGCCTACAGCTCCGGTGGGGGACACATGTAAGGACATGTGTGGAGGACACGTTAAGGACATGTGTGTAGGACACACAGCCTACAGCTCTGGACAAGAGATGGGACACAGGGGAGACGGGACATGGGAGAGATGGGACATGGGTGGAGATGGGACATGGGTGGAGATGGGACACAGGAGAAGGGACATGGGGGAGATGGAACATGGGTGGAGATAGGACACAGGGGAGATGGGACATGGGGGAGATGGGACATAGGTGGAGATGGGACACGGCGGAGATGGGACACGGCGGAGATGGGACACGGCGGAGATGGGACAAATAGGAAGGGATGAAGGATGCACTTATGCAGGCAAAGGGAAGGAGGCATGTGAACAGCTGGTGTCCATGGCCAACAGAAGCCTGAGAACACGTCAAGCACTGGGTACCACCACCAGCAACACCAGAAAGGAAGAGCTCACCACCATGTGTGTGACTGCAGCGGGTCACAACTCCATCCTGTAGTCCTGCCCTATGGATAAGGTTTAAAAAACAAGCCCTCCCCTCGCAAAGCTGAAAGCATCTCAGCTGCCACCACTCACTGTGCTCGCAGAGGGGCCCGTAGTGGCCGGCGGGGCAGCGGCAGGCTCCTGTCCCCGGGTCGCAGGTGGCATTGTGCTGGCAGGAGCAGTGGAGCTGGCAGTTGGCACCGTACCTTCCCGGCGGGCATTCTGTAGGAACAAAGTGGTGGCAGAGATGCTCAGCATCCAGACAGCCGGTCCCGACCCCTCTCCTGCCCTTTTAGAGGGCAAATAAGGCAGAATAGGCACCGTTGGGGACAACAGAAGCTGGACCCAGTATGAAACTGAGTGAGCTCCACAGTTACTGGGCCAGGGCAGGACAATGTATTCAAGTTGGGTTTTTTTTTTACCTAATTCGCAGGATTTCCCCGTCCACCCGAGCGCACACGAGCAGGAGCCATCAGCTGCATCACACAGCCCCCCGTTGAGGCAGGAGCAGGTCTGCTGGCACCCCAAACCATAGTGGTGCTCCTCACAGCCTGTGGGGAGAGAGGCAGTGGCCGTGGGCACGTGGGCCACCATGTGGCTCGGGCAGAAGCCCCCAAGCACCTGCAGAGGTCTCCAGGTGAGGAAATCATTTCCTGCCCAGGACCTCATTTACCTCGCTCACAGGAGGGACCAGTTCTTCCCGGTGGGCAAACGCAGTCTCCGGTGACGGGGTGACAGGTAGCATTGTCCCCACAGGAGCACAGCCCTGCACAGTCCCTGCCGTAGCGACCAGTGGGACATCCTGGGGGTGAGGAAGAGTCCGGTCACACCAAAGCACAGCTGGTGGCATCTGAGGGCTGGCAGGGAAGGACTTTGGCAGATGGAGCAGAGCAACGGGGTGGCAGGAGGAGCCTGCAGCCCCACCACCAGCACATGGGGTGGCCAGCAGGGCAGGGAAAGGGCTTTTAGGATTTAGGAGCGGGGCTTTTTTAGCAGAGAGGAAGCAGCGCTGTGATGGGACAATGCCAAGGCTGGCGTGTCAGGCTTTTCCTAGTGGAGAAATTGTTTTGGCATGAAACAAATCATAGAGCAACGGGGTGGCAGGAGGAGCCTGCAGCCCCACCACCAGCACATGGGGTGGCCAGCAGGGCAGGGAAAGGGCTTTTAGGATTTAGGAGCGGGGCTTTTTTAGCAGAGAGGAAGCAGCGCTGTGATGGGACAATGCCAAGGCTGGCGTGTCAGGCTTTTCCTAGTGGAGAAATTGTTTTGGCATGAAACAAATCATGGAATCATGGAATTGTCAGAATTGGAAGGCACCTCTAGACATCATCCAGTCAACTCCCCGGCCAAAGCAGCGTTGCCATCGCTGGAAACCACCGAAAAGGGTCTGGCTCCAACGTCCTTCAACTCACCCTTTAGATACTTATAAACATAAATAAGATCTCCCCTCAGTCTTCGCTTGTCCAGGCTAACGATAGAGCAATTAAAAGTTTCCTGGGTTAAGACTCTCCACACCCTCCCTGGGCAGCCTGTTCCAGGGCTCCGTCACCCTTACCCCAAAGAAGTTTTTTCTTATATTTGAATGGAACTTTCTATGTTCCAGCTTGAGCCTGTTGCCCCTTGTCCTATCGCTGGAAACCACTGAAAAGAGTCCGGCTCCAATGTCCTTCAACTCACCCTTTAGATACTTATAAACATAAGTATCGCTTATCCAGGCTAATGATATAGCAATTAAATGTTTCCCGGGTTAAGACAGACAGCAAAGAGATCAGCTGCAGCTCCCTCCCCACAGTAAGGCTGGATGTAGGTACAGGGAGGGCATTGCTGAGAGCTCAGGCTGTAGAGTGAGACAAGGAGCTCCTTTTCTGCTGCTCTCATCTCCTTTTGATGCAGGTCACGGTAACACACCTCATCTCCCGCGGGGTCCGCAGGGGGCTGCGTGCAGGATTTGCACCTCCTGCCATTCCCCTGTCCCTGGGGAACCCCCTGGAGCTGCTGTCCCCTCCCCGGGGGACCCGGGCACTCACCCACGCCGCAGTCGGCACCGATGTAGCCGGGGGGGCAGTGGCACATCCCCGTGGCAATGTCACACTGGCCCCCGTTCTTGCACTTGCAGGGTCTCTCACAGTTGTGGCCGTACCACCCAGGGGAGCACTCTGTGGGGGGAGGAAAAAAAACAGGGAAACAATGGCCTCAGTGCCTAAAAAGATGAGAACAAGGGAGTTTTCCAGCAAACTCCCTGGAAAAACCCACCAGGTGGGTTCAAACAGCCATTTCATGGGGTGGGTTTGTGCCAGGCTGGCACGGTCGCTGGGCAATAGTCTGCTTGGTGGCACAAACCCAAGTCAAACAGCTACAGAAACACACCAAGGTTGTGCAAATTATGCTCGTGCATCCCTTGCACAAGTGTATTGTGTGGGATGTGACCTCTACAGCACAGACACCACAAGCTCCTGTGAGCTCCATGCTCAGGTGCCTCTGTCCTGGTGAAGAAACACACCAAGGGTGTGCAAATTATGCTTGTGCATCCCTTGCATGAGCAGATTGTGTGGGATGTGACCCCTACACCATAGACATCACAAGCTCCTGTGAGCTCCATGCTCGGGTGCCTCTGCCCTGGTGGGGCACATTGAAGTGCAGGAATGTGAGAGCTGCTGCGAGGGGTCGCCTGTTCAGCAGGAGTCAAAGAAAAGCCCAGAAAACACTTATAAATAACCCCCTGGCAAACAAGCCACAACGCCAAGGAGCTTCGGAGCGTTCAGAACCTCTCTGCTGAAGATATAGCTGGGAAATATGCAAAAAAAAAGAAAAAAGACCAAAAAATGGCCTGAGGGCAGATGAGAATGATGTTTTGTTTACATGAACTACTCCTACTTGGGAATGAGTCACTGAGGGACACCACAGAGGTCAGAGCTGGGCTTGGACCAGGGAGCAAGAAAGCACTTGCCTGGACAGACTGCGCTGCGAGAGCTGGGCAATGGTCATGAGCAGAACAACAAAAAGACCTTGGCCAAGCCAGTGAGGACAAAGGTGACCATGGCAAGACACCAGGAAGGACAACCTGTCTTTGAAGCCACCCCAGCAAGCTGAGGTTTCTCTGGTGGCCAACTCAGCACCATCCCCACATCAGGGGGACATGGTTCTGTGCGTTGGGGATGAAGCACAGCCTTGGTCCCTGCAAAGGTCCACCCAGCAGAAGAGGACCCACGCGTGGACTCACCCAGCTGGCAGGTGGGTCCGTGGAAGCCGGGGGCACAGATGCAGGCCCCCGTGACCGGGTGGCACTCCTGGGTGGCTCCAGCACACTGGCAGATCTGCTCACAGCCCTCCCCAAAGGTCCCGGGCAGGCAGGCTGTCGGGAGAGAGGACACAGAGGGGGCTCAGATTGGCTTAGAGGGAGCAATCCCACCCCTCTGTGCAAGCCCCCTTTTTTTTTTCCCCTTTCTATTTTAAGCCAGGATTTAGGAAGTCTTTTATGACAGTGAAAGTTCTCTGCCACCCAAAAAGCAAAGGGACCCCCATGCAAACAGTTCCTCGACCCCAAGGGAGCAATCCCACCCCTCTGTGCAAGCCCTTTTTTTTCCCCTTTCTATTTTAAGCCAGGATTTAGGAAGTCTTTTATGACAGTGAAAGTTCTCTGCCACCCAAAAAGCAAAGGGACCCCCATGCAAACAGTTCCTCGACCCCATTAAAGTCCTGGATTGAAAATAAAACTGTACTTAATGGCATCAGACACCTTTTGCCCTACCTACCCTCACATCCCCGCCAGCTCCATCCCCCCAGACACGGCAAATACACCCCTGTCCCCCGGGGGAGGAATGCACTCACATGCCTCTGCCTCCTCCAGACTTGCTCCTACCCACAGGAGCTCATTTTAATACTGATTTATTGCTAATCCTCTGGATAAATACAGAGCTCTGATTTCCCACTTGGCTCCCTGCGCTTCGCTAACATTCTGTGGGCATGCACCCAGCTGCCAAAACGTGAGCTGCTCCTTGGCACAGCTCGCCGGTGGGGCTTTTTTTTGTTGTTGTTGTTATTCTTTTTTGTTTAACTTTCTGTAGCGATTGCTTGACCCGTCATGTTCCCAGAGCCTGTCAGCAGAACTGTAAGAGGATCACTCCCTTCTTCTCGTACGTTTTTCACATCCAGAGCCCGTGAAGCCCGGCGGGCAGCCGCACCGGCCCGTGACGTGATGGCAAGGCACTCCCCGGGGACAGGCACAGCGGCTGGCACAGCTCTTCCCGAAGAAACCCGGCAGGCAGGCTGCAGGAAAACAGGCAAGTGAGTCCCCTGGCTGGCTTTCAAATTAGTGTTAATGCCTGAAAGGTATCAGAGCCTCAGGGCCAGCTCCTGCCCCCAGCACCTGGCCCGCCTGCCATGGGGTGCTGAATCAGCACTTCTTGCAGAAACCCCAAACCTTTTTCATGGCAGGCTGTCAGCTCCCCAAAATGTTTTGCCACAATTTGTACCTCTTATTAAAAATTAAGTTTCTCTCCGTCCCAGGCTCTAGAAGGAGCAAGGGATGCTGGAGGCTGTGCTGCTGGAGGGATGGAGGGATGGTGAGGGATGGAGGGATAGAAGGATGGAGGGATGGTGAGGGATGGAGGGATAGAGAGATGAAGGGATGGTGAGGGATGCTGAGGGATGGAGGGATGGTGAGGGATGCTGAGGGATGGAGGGATGGTGAGGGATGGTGAGGGTTGGAGGGATGGAGGGATGAAGGGATGGAGGGATGAAGGGATGGAGGGATGAAGGGATGGAGGGATGAAGGGATGGAGGGATGAAGGGATGAAGGGATGGTGAGGGATGGAGGGATGGTGAGGGATGGAGGTATGGTGAGGGATGGTGAGGGATGGAGGGATGGTGATGGATGGAGGGATGAAGGGATGCAGAAGGATGGAAGGATGGAGGGATGCTGAGGGATGGAGGGATGCTGGGGGATGGAGGGATGGAAGGATGCTGGCTCACCTTTCTCACAGCGCCGGCCCCTCCAGCCACGGGGACAATCGCAAACGCCAGTGACGTGATGGCAGGAGACATTGTCCCCACAGTCACAGTGCTCTTCACAGCGTGCCCCAAACAGCCCCTCCGGACAAGCTTCGGTGATGCAAACACAGGAGAGAGGATGAGTTAGCCCAAGAAGGTGACATGGCTCTTTTTCACTGCAGTTCCTGTAGGCACACACTTCACTATTCA
>NW_015091203.1:5736-15040 GCF_001431845.1 Calidris pugnax | reverse complement strand
GCTCCACGGCTGCCTGTGGAGAAGGGTTGTAGCTCTCCTTTTCCCAGGAATAAACACATCCCAAACGGGATGGGGGAGCAGGACACAGTAGGACATGCAGCCTACAGCTTTGGACAAGAGCTGGGACACAGGGGAGATGATGGGACATGGGTGGAGGACACGTGTAAGGTCATGCGTGTAGGACACACAGCCTACAGCTTTGGACAAGAGATGGGACACAGGGGAGATGGGACATGGGAGACAGGACATGGGGAAGATGGGACACTGGAGAGATGGGACGGGTGGGGGACACTGGAGAGATGGGACAGGTGGGGGACACATGTAAGGACATGTGTGGAGGACACGTTAAGGACAGGTGTGTAGGACACACAGCCTACAGCTCTGGACAAGAGATGGGACACAGGGGAGACGGGACATGGGAGAGATGGGACATGGGTGGAGATGGGACATGGGTGGAGATGGGACACAGGAGAAGGGACATGGGGGAGATGGAACATGGGTGGAGATAGGACACAGGGGAGATGGGACATGGGGGAGATGGGACATAGGTGGAGATGGGACACGGCGGAGATGGGACACGGCGGAGATGGGACACGGCGGAGATGGGACAAATAGGAAGGGATGAAGGATGCACTTATGCAGGCAAAGGGAAGGAGGCATGTGAACAGCTGGTGTCCATGGCCAACAGAAGCCTGAGAACACGTCAAGCACTGGGTACCACCACCAGCAACACCAGAAAGGAAGAGCTCACCACCATGTGTGTGACTGCAGCGGGTCACAACTCCATCCTGTAGTCCTGCCCTATGGATAAGGTTTAAAAAACAAGCCCTCCCCTCGCAAAGCTGAAAGCATCTCAGCTGCCACCACTCACTGTGCTCGCAGAGGGGCCCGTAGTGGCCGGCGGGGCAGCGGCAGGCTCCTGTCCCCGGGTCGCAGGTGGCATTGTGCTGGCAGGAGCAGTGGAGCTGGCAGTTGGCACCGTACCTTCCCGGCGGGCATTCTGTAGGAACAAAGTGGTGGCAGAGATGCTCAGCATCCAGAGAGCCGTTCCCGACCCCTCTCCTGCCCTTTTAGAGGGCAAATAAGGCAGAATAGGCACCGTTGGGGACAACAGAAGCTGGACCCAGTATGAAACTGAGTGAGCTCCACAGTTACTGGGCCAGGGCAGGACAATGTATTCAAGTCGGGTTTTTTTTTTACCTAATTCGCAGGATTTCCCCGTCCACCCGAGCGCACACGAGCAGGAGCCATCAGCTGCATCACACAGCCCCCCGTTGAGGCAGGAGCAGGTCTGCTGGCACCCCAAACCATAGTGGTGCTCCTCACAGCCTGTGGGGAGAGAGGCAGTGGCCGTGGGCACGTGGGCCACCATGTGGCTCGGGCAGAAGCCCCCAAGCACCTGCAGAGGTCTCCAGGTGAGGAAATCATTTCCTGCCCAGGACCTCATTTACCTCGCTCACAGGAGGGACCAGTTCTTCCCGGTGGGCAAACGCAGTCTCCGGTGACAGGGTGACAGGTAGCATTGTCCCCACAGGAGCACAGCCCTGCACAGTCCCTGCCGTAACGACCAGCGGGACATCCTGGGGGTGAGGAAGACTCCGGTCACGCCAAAGCACAGCTGGTAGAGTCTGAGGGCTGGTGGGGAAGGACTTTGGCCGATGGAGCAGAGCAACGGGGTGGCAGGAGGAGCCTGCAGCCCCACCACCAGCACATGGGGTGGCCAGCAGGGCAGGGAAAGGGCTTTTAGGATTTAGGAGCGGGGCTTTTTTAGCAGAGAGGAAGCAGCGCTGTGATGGGACAATGCCAAGGCTGGCGTGTCAGGCTTTTCCTAGTGGAGAAATTGTTTTGGCATGAAACAAATCATGGAATCATGGAATTGTCAGAATTGGAAGGCACCTCTAGACATCATCCAGTCAACTCCCCGGCCAAAGCAGCGTTGCCAAGAGCACATCACTCAGGGGCATCCAGGTGGGGCTTGAAGATCTCCAGAGAAGGGGACTCCACACCCTCCCTGGGCAGCCTGTTCCAGGGCTCCGTCACCCTTACCCCAAAGAAGTTTTTTCTTATATTTGAATGGAACTTTCTATGTTCCAGCTTGAGCCTGTTGCCCCTTGTCCTATCGCTGGAAACCACTGAAAAGAGTCCGGCTCCAATGTCCTTCAACTCACCCTTTAGATACTTATAAACATAAGTATCGCTTATCCAGGCTAATGATATAGCAATTAAATGTTTCCCGGGTTAAGACAGACAGCAAAGAGATCAGCTGCAGCTCCCTCCCCACAGTAAGGCTGGATGTAGGTACAGGGAGGGCATTGCTGAGAGCTCAGGCTGTAGAGTGAGACAAGGAGCTCCTTTTCTGCTGCTCTCATCTCCTTTTGATGCAGGTCACGGTAACACACCTCATCTCCCGCGGGGTCCGCAGGGGGCTGCGTGCAGGATTTGCACCTCCTGCCATTCCCCTGTCCCTGGGGAACCCCCTGGAGCTGCTGTCCCCTCCCCGGGGGACCCGGGCACTCACCCACGCCGCAGTCGGCACCGATGTAGCCGGGGGGGCAGTGGCACATCCCCGTGGCAATGTCACACTGGCCCCCGTTCTTGCACTTGCAGGGTCTCTCACAGTTGTGGCCGTACCACCCAGGGGAGCACTCTGTGGGGGGAGGAAAAAAAACAGGGAAACAATGGCCTTGGTGCCTAAAAAGATGAGAACAAGGGAGTTTTCCAGCAAAATCCCTGGAAAAACCCACCTGGTGGGTTCAAACAGCCATTTCATGGGGTGGGTTTGTGCCAGGCTGGCACAGTCGCTGGGCAATAGTCTGCTTGGTGGCACAAACCCAAGTCAAACAGCTACAGAAACACACCAAGGGTGTGCAAATTATGCTTGTGCATCCCTTGCATGAGCAGATTGTGTGGGATGTGACCCCTACACCATAGACATCACAAGCTCCTGTGAGCTCCATGCTCGGGTGCCTCTGCCCTGGTGGGGCACATTGAAGTGCAGGAATGTGAGAGCTGCTGCGAGGGGTCGCCTGTTCAGCAGGAGTCAAAGAAAAGCCCAGAAAACACTTATAAATAACCCCCTGGCAAACAAGCCACAACGCCAAGGAGCTTCGGAGCGTTCAGAACCTCTCTGCTGAAGATATAGCTGGGAAATATTAAAAAAAAAAAAAAAAAGGCCAAAAAAATGGCCTGAGGGCAGATGAGAATGATGTTTTGTTTACATGAACTACTCCTACTTGGGAATGAGTCACTGAGGGACACCACAGAGGTCACAGCCTGGCTTGGACCAGGGAGCAAGAAAGCACTTGCCTGGACAGACTGCGCTGCGAGAGCTGGGCAATGGTCACGAGCAGAACAACAAAAAGACCTTGGCCAAGCCAGTGAGGACAAAGGTGACCACGGCAAGACACCAGGAAGGACAACCCATCTTTGAAGCCACCCCAGCAAGCTGAGGTTTCTCTGGTGGCCAACTCAGCACCATCCCCACATCAGGGGGACATGGTTCTGTGCGTTGGGGATGAAGCACAGCCTTGGTCCCTGCAAAGGTCCACCCAGCAGAAGAGGACCCACGCGTGGACTCACCCAGCTGGCAGGTGGGTCCGTGGAAGCCGGGGGCACAGATGCAGGCCCCTGTGACCGGGTGGCACTCCTGGGTGGCTCCAGCACACTGGCAGATCTGCTCACAGCCCTCCCCAAAGGTCCCGGGCAGGCAGGCTGTCGGGAGAGAGGACACAGAGGGGGCTCAGATTGGCTTAGAGGGAGCAATCCCACCCCTCTGTGCAAGCCCTTTTTTTTCCCCTTTCTATTTTAAGCCAGGATTTAGGAAGTCTTTTATGACAGTGAAAGTTCTCTGCCACCCAAAAAGCAAAGGGACCCCCATGCAAACAGTTCCTCGACCCCATTAAAGTCCTGGATTGAAAATAAAACTGTACTTAATGGCATCAGACACCTTTTGCCCTACCTACCCTCACATCCCCGCCAGCTCCATCCCCCCAGACACGGCAAATACACCCCTGTCCCCCGGGGGAGGAATGCACTCACATGCCTCTGCCTCCTCCAGACTTGCTCCTACCCACAGGAGCTCATTTTAATACTGATTTATTGCTAATCCTCTGGATAAATACAGAGCTCTGATTTCCCACTTGGCTCCCTGCGCTTCGCTAACATTCTGTGGGCATGCACCCAGCTGCCAAAACGTGAGCTGCTCCTCTTCACAGCTCGCCGGTGGGGCTTTTTTTTGTTGTTGTTGTTATTCTTTTTTGTTTAACTTTCTGTAGCGATTGCTTGACCCGTCATGTTCCCAGAGCCTGTCAGCAGAACTGTAAGAGGATCACTCCCTTCTTCTCGTACGTTTTTCACATCCAGAGCCCGTGAAGCCCGGCGGGCAGCCGCACCGGCCCGTGACGTGATGGCAAGGCACTCCCCGGGGACAGGCACAGCGGCTGGCACAGCTCTTCCCGAAGAAACCCGGCAGGCAGGCTGCAGGAAAACAGGCAAGTGAGTCCCCTGGCTGGCTTTCAAATTAGTGTTAATGCCTGAAAGGTATCAGAGCCTCAGGGCCAGCTCCTGCCCCCAGCACCTGGCCCGCCTGCCATGGGGTGCTGAATCAGCACTTCTTGCAGAAACCCCAAACCTTTTTCATGGCAGGCTGTCAGCTCCCCAAAATGTTTTGCCACAATTTGTACCTCTTATTAAAAATTAAGTTTCTCTCCGTCCCAGGCTCTAGAAGGAGCAAGGGATGCTGGAGGCTGTGCTGCTGGAGGGATGGTGAGGGATGGAGGGATAGAGGGATGGTGAGGAATGGAGGGATAGAGGGATGGAGGGATGGTGATGGATGGAGGGATGAAGGGATGCTGAGGGATGGAGGAACGCTGAGGGATGCTGAGGGATGGAGGTATGGTGAGGGATGGAGGGATGGAGGGATGGTGAGGGATGGAGGTATGGTGAGGGATGGTGAGGGATGGAGGGATGGTGATGGATGGAGGGATGAAGGGATGCAGAAGGATGGAAATGGAGGGATGGAGGGATGGTGAGGGATGGAGGGATAGAGGGATGGAGGGATGGTGAGGGATGGAGGGATGGTGAGGGATGCTGAGGGATGGAGGGACACTGAGGGATGGAGGGACACTGAGGGATGCTGAAGGATGAAGGGATGCTGAGGGATGGTGGGATGGAAGGATGCTGAGGGATGCTGAGGGATGGAGGGATGCTGAGGGACGGAAGGATGGAGGGATGCTGAGGGATGGTGGGATGCTGAGGGATGGTGGGATGGAAGGATGCTGAGGGATGCTGAGGGATGGAGGGATGCTGGGGGATGGAGGGATGGAAGGATGCTGGCTCACCTTTCTCACAGCGCCGGCCCCTCCAGCCACGGGGACAATCGCAAACGCCAGTGACGTGATGGCAGGAGACATTGTCCCCACAGTCACAGTGCTCTTCACAGCGTGCCCCAAACAGCCCCTCCGGACAAGCTTCGGTGATGCAAACACAGGAGAGAGGATGAGTTAGCCCAAGAAGGTGACATGGCTCTTTTTCACTGCAGTTCCTGTAGGCACACACTTCACTATTCATGTCCCTTTCATCCCTGCCAAGCCAGAGCAGTGCTGTGACAAGATGGGTGACATCTGCCAGCTGGGGATGGCAGTCCCTCTCTGCCCCATGGCACGTAGGGCGTGGGGAACCACTGCATGGCACGGAGCTGCACGATGTGCAGGAGCACCAGTGGCTCAGCAGCAGCATCGGCCACATCTGCCCCAAGTGTGAAGCATCATCTAATTCAGCATGAAAGTCTTTTTTAACCGTGCCACGTGTTTTTGGAAGTGCATTTCCTGGCCCTGTTTAATGAGAGCTGGGTGCCAGCACAGTGTATTCAAATCACAGCAGCAAGCATTTAGTTTTGCTGCCGCTTCTGTTGTCATAGAAGCACCCGGTTCCTAAAGCAGCTCCAAGACAAGGTGTGCAAGTACCAGAATTACACAGAAGGTGTAATTCCAGCCCTAAAGATTGTGAACCTGATTTTCACTTCTGCTTCATGAATGAATGCAAAAAGAAAAACCCCAGTAAGTCCCTGTACAAGTCTCCAAACAGGCTGCTTGGCCACGCAAGAGGAGTGGGATGAGCGTGGCCAAGTGTGGGTGCTCGGTGCACGCAGCCAGGCGGGTGTTCACACGCACACACAGCTCGAAACACAGCTCTGTGGGAAGCCAAGGAGAGGATGAAGTCCCTGTTGCTGCTCATAATAGGGCCAAGAGCCTTTTCAACACTTCCTCATAGCAAGGGGATTGCCAGGGTACGCGTTACGTTTAAAGATAAGGTGCACCCAGGAGCCTGCCGAATGATACGTGTCATTATTTGCTGGGGCTCGGGACTGAAACCAGGCATTTTGGGTCAGTGTAACACAGGGAAGCGCAGGAGGAAGAATGGAATCATAGAATCATAGAATCATAGAATTGCCCAGGCCAGAAGGGACCTCCAAAGGCCATCTAGTCCGACCCCCCCGCAGTCAGCAGGGACACCCCCAACTAGACCAGGTTGCCCAGGCCCTCGTCGAGCCTCGCCTTGAATATCTCCAGGGAAGGGGCCTCAACCACCTCCCTGGGCAACCTGTTCCAGGGCTCCACCACCCTCACAGTGAAGAACCCTCTCCTCATCTCCTAATCTCCTCCTCCTGGAAAGGAGGTGATCTTTGGGTACTCTTAAAATAAATGGGACAGAGGAAGACTGTCCCTGCCCATGGCAGGGGGGTTGGAATTCGATGATCTTTGAGGTCCCTTCCAACCCAAACCATTCTATGATTCTATGATGATTCTAAGACCTTCACTTGGCATTTTGGTTTCACTCTGGTGCAGACGGTGGGGTGGGGGAATTGCTGCCCTGCTCGGACCCTATGGCTTGGATTCCAACCCTAACCATTCTACGATTCTATGAAGACCTTCACTTGGCATTTTGGTTTCACCCTGGTGCAGATGGTGGGGTGGGGGAATTGCTGCCCTACTTGGACCATACGGCTTTGCACAGCTTGGGGACCTGTGCCCTTGGGGACCCCAGCCCTCTGACACGGGTACCATTGCTGGAGGCTGTGCACCATCATTTTTAGGGCAGCCCTCAAAGGAAAGCAGAAAGCACAGCAGTGGGCAAACGCAAGAATTCTAACATCTGTGAGCTCTCCCTGCGGAGCTGAAATCTGTATTTTATGTTTTTGCTTAAACCCCCCATCCCCCGTCCCCCAGGGCAGCAGAGGGACCTGTGCCCTTGGGGACCCCAGCCCTCTGACACGGGTACCATTGCTGGAGGCTGTGCACCATCATTTTTAGGGCAGCCCTCAAAGGAAAGCAGAAAGCACAGCAGTGGGCAAACGCAAGAATTCTAACATCTGTGAGCTCTCCCTGCGGAGCTGAAATCTGTATTTTATGTTTTTGCTTAAACCCCCCATCCCCCGTCCCCCAGGGCAGCAGAGGTACCCACGGGGAGCATCCCCACTTACGGCTCTGGCACTCGTGGCCGGTCCAGCCGGGCTGGCAGAGGCAGTGGCCCGTCCGGTGGTCGCAGAGCCCCCCGTGCTGGCACTGGCAGCGCTGCCGGCAGCCGGCCCCGTGCTGGCCCTGTGGGCACTCTGGGAGGAGGCACAGGGTGAAACGCTGCCCTGACACCCCCCCACACCCACTCCCAGGAGGAAAATGAGTCCAAAACAAGACAAATTGGTGCCAGAGGATGTTTCCCGGGGTGGCTGGCACATTGATACTCACCCAGCTCGCAGGCCAGCCCCGTCCAGCCCTCGGGGCAAGCGCAGAGCCCCGTGGCGGGGTCACACGTGCCACCGTTTTGGCAGAGGCAGCGCTGGTGGCAGCTCCTCCCGTAGAAACCCACCGGGCACGCTGTGGGAATAAAACAGGCCAAACATCCCCATCAGAACACGGGGCCAAAGGCAAACCCCACGTCTCTGGTAGCCAGAGCCAGAAGGAGACAGCCTGATCTAAAACAAAGCTGTGATTGTGTGCGATGAGAGGCGGGGAGAGGAGCCAACAACACCCTGAGGCTGCTTAGCTGCCCACACAAGGATGTCTGGTATTTTAACCTGCCCAGGTAAGAGGTGGTGACACAGGGCACTGGGTGCACGATCCCTTCAGAGCCTTCTTAGCTCCTTTGTGGTGGCAAATACACAAGAGGAGAAAGGCTGGGTGAGTTCAGCAGCCAGGAGAGATGCTCAGCTGGCAGCCCTCGCTCCTGAGCTGCAGAACACAGACCCAGAGAGTGCCAGCCTTTGGCAGGGAAAAAAAAAGCCATTTAACCACATGAATAATTGTTCTCACGGGCACAGTTTCACTGAGCTGTGACTAAAGACATGACAAACTTGGTGTCTGGGTGCAGTGAACGATCGAGCTATTACTCCATGTCCATGAAACTGCAAATCAGTGCAATTGCTGGTGCTCTTGGAGAAGGCAACCTCTTGGCTTCCCTCGGCGTGACTGAATCTGGCCTTGCTATCTGTCGTCATAGAAGCACCCGGTTCCTAAAGCAGCTCCAATCTGGCCTTGCTCTCCTACTGGCTCTGCTTTTTGGAGCTGCTGCTCCATTGAAAACTCCCACCCACCCCGAGAAACAGAGGAGGGCTGGCAGAGGAAGGGAAGAGGGGGCTGGGTGAGGAAGGGACCGTGGAGGCACATTAATTACCTTCTTGGCACGTGGGTCCCGTCCAGCCGGCCGCGCAGAGACACTGCCCGCTGACGTGGTGGCAAGTGGCATTATTGAAGCAGTTGCAGGTCTGGCTGCAGTCCTGGCCGTAGCGGCTCTCCTGGCACGCTTCGTGGGAGCAGAAGCAGGCACGAGACTGTTAGGCAGCAGGTACGAACCGCATCAGCCAGATTCCTACTAACCAGCCCCAAAAAACGCATCTCTCTGGGAGAGGAACCAGCAGCGGTGCCTGGGTGCTCGGGATGGCTGTGCAAGTTGGGTTTTAGGGTTTTATGGGGAGACAACAGCTGTATTCTACAGGCGGCTGACACCCGAACACAGACACTGTTGTTATTGATGTTACATCATCTTATCTGTTTGGAAACTGTCTTGCTGGATGCCCAAGCCCTTAACGCATTCAACAGCGATGTGCTCCCAGCCAGACCTCCCCCGGTCCTGCTCCAAAACCACATCCTTCTCTGCCACACAGAATTAACTTCCATGCAGAGAAATGGCCGTGGGGAACAGATAATTAAAACTTTGGGCTCTACGACTGAGCAGCGCTGGAGATGGTGAGGGATCTGGAGTGTCTCATGGAGGGGTGCTCCAGCCTTGCTCCATCCCATCCCATCCCATC
>NW_015091203.1:0-5613 GCF_001431845.1 Calidris pugnax | reverse complement strand
CTCGCCAGCCCGGGCTGCAGGTACAGGCCCCGCTGACGTGGTCACAGGCAGCCCCGTTGTCACACTGACACTGGTGCCGACAGCTCAGCCCAAACCATCCCTGTGGGCACTCTGGTGAGCAGAAGCAGAGGAGATTGAGGAGCCTGTCCCGTCCTGGTGTCCCCAGGAGGCTACGCTAAGGCAGGAGCTCAGGCTCTGAGGAGAAATAACAGTATCTGGCTTTTTTATAACACCTAGTGGGCTCTACCCTGCCCCTTACAGAGGTGTCACCAACCACCCTCAGGACAGAACTGGGCTGGCAACGTCACAGGCAGGGCATGGGGATTCAACCATGAAGAAGTGATGGAGAAATCTGCACCCCACCTCCCTCCGCTCCCTTTACAGGGAGAAGGCTCCTGGCTGGGGAACAAATCTGCATCCTTTGGATCCTTTGGTTGGGTTTATACGTGAGCAGAGCAGCCAGCAGCCAGCATAGAATGGTTTGGGCTGGAAGGGACCTTAAAGATCATCAAATTCCAACCCCCTGCCCCTGGAGCAACCTCCCACCAGCCCAGGTTGCTCCAAGCCCCCTCCAACCTGGCCTTGAACCCCTCCAGGGATGGGGCAGCCACAGCTTCTCAGGGCAACCTGGGCCAGGCTCTCACCACCCTCACAGCAAAGAAGTTCTTCCCCACATCTCATCTCCATCTCCCCTCTTTCAGTGTCAAACCCTTCCCCTTGCCCTATGGCTCCCCTCCCTCATCAAGAGTCCCTCCCCAGCTTTCCTGGAGCCCCTTTAGAGACTGGAAGGAGCTCGAAGGTCTTCCTGGAGCTTCTCTTCTCCAGGTCCAGAGGAAGTCACAAAGATGCTCCAAGGGCTGGAGCCCCTCAGCTGTGAGGACAGGCTGAGAGACCTTATAGTGAGCTTTTCGAGCACCTTAGGTGCTCGCCGGCGAAGCTGGGCAAGGGGAGCCTCTGAGCACCAGGTGGGCACCATGCTACCTTCTCCCCTAGGTGTTATTTCACAGAACCACTGAACGCTATAGGGTTGGAAGAGACCTCTGGAGATCATCTCCTCCAACCCCCTGCTACCCCAGAGCAGGTCCCACAGGGACATGTCCAGGTGGGGTGTGAACATCTCCAGAGATGGAGACTCCACCACCTCCCTGGGCAGCCTCTGCCAGGGCTCTGCCACCCTCAAAGGGAAGAAGTTCCTCCTTGTGTTTAGGTGGAACTTCTTATGGTCAAGTTTGTGCCCGTTTCCTCTTGTCCTGTCCCAATCAGCCCCTCTGTCAGGAGGACAAACATGGCTGTGGGTCCCCAGAAAACCCATCAGGGAAGTGAGAGCGGGTGCTACATTGGGCATATTTGGTGAGAATTCATTCTGCACACAGAAAAGCAAGTGGCACTGGCAGGACAGAGTGGAGAAACCCAAAGGATTTCATAGAATCATAGAATGGTTAGAGTTGGAAGGGACCTTAAAGCTCATCAAGTTCCAACGGTGGGCAGGGACATCACTAGAGCAGGTTGCTCCGAGCCCCATCCAGCCTGGCCTTAAACACTTGCAGGGATGGGGCAGATTTCAGATTTTTCCAGCACGAAGGTGACAGCGAAGCAAATCACAGCGCAGCCCTGCCCAGCTCAGCAAATTTTAGGCCCCAAGGATGACAATACGATACCTCTCTGGCAGTTGTAGCCCGTCCAGCCCGGGGGGCAGCTGCACGTCCCCGTCACAGGATGGCAATGCCCGTCGTTCCCACAGCTGCAGCTCAGCTGGCAATCGGGGCCAAACCAGCCGGGGGGACACACTGCCAAGGGGGGGACAGGGACTATCTGCAAAGGTTGCCCCCGACATCGCGGCGAGGGATCCCCTCCCTCCCACCAGACCAGAGGAGGTGCCACAGGCTGCTCCTGCAGAGCCATCAATGCTCCTCAACCCAGCGTGGCCCCTCAGTTCTGGGCTGAGAAGGTCAAAGAACTTGGGGTTTTATCTCCCTTTCCACCCATGGAAAAGCTACCACTGAAGACAGGACTAGAGGGATGTCAACCCAGCCCGTGTCCCACAGTGTGAGACACCCGCACCGTGCACAGGCTCTGATGAGTGCCGTGGTGCCTGGTGGGTACCTGGATGCTCTGCTGGTGACAGCAGGTTCTCCAGGTGCACGGGAGAACCTCTCATCCCAGCTGGAGATGGCCGTGAGGGACCCAGGGACAGAGAGCACTCACCATCCTGGCAGCGGGAGCCCGTGTAGCCGGGGGGACACAGGCAGGTCCCGGTGGCCGGGTGGCAGCTGGCGTTGTTGGCACACTCAGGACAGATCTCCTGGCAGCCCAGTCCCCAGAGGCCATCAGGGCAAGCTGGGGTGGAGAGAGAGGACACACAAGCATCAGGATCACCACCACGGAGCAAGAGGGAAATCTCTATTTTCTAGTTCCCAGCGATGGGTCCCCACAAACTCCTTCACGTTTGTGCAAAACACAGACTTTTGTTTGGCAACACGTGGCTACGAGCAAGGACAACATCGCCTTGTTTGTTTTACAAACAGCCTGTGAGCCCTGGTAAGTGCTCTTCTGGTCTCACTCCAGTACTTCCATGTCAATTTTGGATTCGCATCTACTCCTGGGGAGCTCCTCGTGAGGAAATGGGGCGGCTGGCAAAGGGTCTCCACAGCTGTGGTCCCACCACCCCACAGCGTGTTAGTGAGCGCTCCCAGCTCTGCCCTGAGTTGCAAAGGAGAAGCAAAAGGCTAAGAACTGAGCAAAACAGGGCAAGAATCCTTGCTTAACTGCTCCAGGACCTGGAAAAGAGTCAGCTCAAGATGTACGGTGAGCACTGTGCATGTGTGGTTTTATTGCTCACTCAAGCTATTAGGAGCAGGACATCTATAGATGACTAATATCTTCCAGCTGCTGGGATACTGTATAATCATGTAAAAGTTTTTAATTTAGGATTCTCTGGGTTTTCAGCAGTTAAAAGAGTAATATAGTGAAGGCAATTAAAAATACCCATCAGGAAAGAAAGTCTCCTTTCCTACCTCAAGGACTGCAACAACTGAAAATATCCTCATCATTTTTATTGCCTGTATTTGCTTGTATTTCACTCAGCTTCAACGCCAGGGCTAAGCCAGCTCAGGCTATTGTTTAAGACTTACCATCAAAAGCTGCATTTTATTTTTTTTTCTGATTTTCCATGAAGATGATCCTAAATCGCACTAGATGGGTTTTTTGGGTTTTTTTTAAACCTAATTTTAGCAAGAGAAAAAGAAGAGCCGTACGCCTAACTCCCTACCTCGGGGCATGTGCTGCTGTTGCCTCCTCACCTTGACCACAGTCGTGTCCGGTCCGGCCGGGGGGGCAGAGGCACTGCCCCGAGCTCCGGTCGCAGGGTGCTCCCCCACAGGGGCAGGACCCCCGGCAGCCCGCCCCGAACGTCCCCTCCGGGCACTCTGTGGAGAAAACAGCCCTGTGAAAACTGCCCCCCTCCTTTCCCAAAGTGGTATTACTCCAGCTCTGCCAGAAGCCCAGCTCTGAGTGGTCTCCATGCTGCAGAAGAAGACCATGCTCATGGATCTGGATGGGACAGAATCACAGAATCACAGAATCTTCTAGGTTGGAAGGGACCTTCAAGATCATCTTGTCCAACCGTCAACCTCACTGACAAAAATAGACACCCACACAACAAACAAGGAGCATCATCACTAAACCATACCTCCCAGCACTACATCAACCCCTCTTTTGAACACCTCCAGGGATGGGGCCTCAACCCCCTCCCTGGGCAGCCCATTCCAATGCCTGAGAACCCTTTCCGTGAAAAAATTTTTCCCAATATCCAGCCTGAACCTCCCCTGGTGTAACTTGAGGCCATTTCCTCTCGTCCTGTCGCCTGTGACTTGAGAAAAGAGACCGACCCCCACCTCTCTACACCCTCCTTTCAGGTAGTTGGAGAGAGCAAGAAGGTCTCCCCTCAGCCTCCTCTTCTCCAGGCTGAATAACCCCAGTTCCCTCAGCCTCTCCTCATAAGACTTACTCTGCAGACCCCTCACCAGCTTTGTTGCCCTTCTCTGGACCCGCTCCAGCACCTCAATGTCTTTTTTATGGTAGGGGGCCCAAAACTGGACACAGTACTCAAGGTGAGGCCTCACCAGTGCCGAGTACAGGGGGACAATCCCCCCACCTGAAACTCTAGTGTTTAGCTCTGCAGAGAGAGACCTGGGAGTCCTTGGTGGACAACCAGTTGCCCATGAGCCAGCAATGTGCCCTTGTGGTCTCCTGGGCGGCATGAAAAAAAGCATGGCCAGCAGGTCAAGGGAGGTCATCCTCCCCCTCTGCTCTGACCTGGGGGGGCCACAGCTGGAGAACTGGGTCCAGTTCTGGGCCCTGCGCCCCAGCAGCACCGTGGTGGCCCAGCAGTACCGTGGTGGGAAAGGTGGGCTTTCACTCTGCTGCTGGGACACAGGGCTCACCCCATGGGCAGTGCCTGAGCCACCCCGCTCTCTGTGCTGGGGTGCAGAAGAGTGGGTTCACAGCCCCCAGACCCACACCATCCCTTCACTTCTAGAACATGTTCTGGGGGCTTTTGACCACCCTGGCTGGATGCCTCCAGAATCTGGAAGCCAGGCTCTTAAGAAGCAGCAAGCTTTGCAGCAGGTACATTGATGTAAAGCAATAAAGAAGGAGCATCCTCACCCTTTCCCTTCCCCCTGCGCGGAGTGCCCGGGTGGCACTGCTGGCACCAGAGAGCTCCCTTTGCTCTTTGTACCCTGTGACACAACTTAGCAATAGCTAATTACCTGCTGACGGAGGGCCTCAGACCCCGAGACCCTTAAATCCCACTGGAGACCCCCAGAAGGGGCTCCATGCTTGCAGAGCTTTTTGTTCACTTGAAGCCAATGTTCTGTAGGGCTCCGGCAGAGGCAGGCACACCCGCATCCACAAATCAGGGAGGAAAAGCACACCAGCGCCCAGCTTTCAAGTGACACAGTGGAGTTTTTGTTATTCCCCCTCTTTGCTAATTGATGGCAGATGTTTGTCTTCACCCTTTAATAATTTCCAGATCCGAACAACAGCCAAGAGCCTACTATTTCTATACAAATATTTGTGTTATTTCCTGTGACTCCCCCCTACAGGCTTAAGCTCCTTTCTTATTCTTTTTTAAAAATACCCCGACGGAGGGTGCCCAGCCCGCCCAGGCGCCGCGTGGCTCTGGAGGCAGCCGTGTCCCGGAGCCCAGGGGGGTCTGGGGGGCTGTGGGACCCCTGTGAGGGGTACGAGCCCTGCAAAAGCTGCCTGTCCCACTCCTCCTGACCCCCCTTAGCTCTGCCAGCCCTTGCTCGGGCTGGAACTTGGCTTGGCCATCTGCAGCTCTTGTTCTGACCAAGGCACCAGCTATGTGCCATCAGTTGTGGTGCAAGATAATCGTGCCCTAGCAGCTTAATTAGCTTAATTGTTATAACCGCTGGGTTGGGTGTGGACGGGGAGCTTGGTTAAACAGGACTTAGTGCAGAAAATCCTGGGATGCCTGAAGGAAAATTCAGCTGCTGAGCCCTGCAAGCCTCTTACTGCCTTCTTTCCACGCAGCGTGTCTTCCAGTGTGGACTTCAAGACCTCAACTCTTTGCCTTTTCTGTTGGCTCTG
>NW_015091202.1:23810-24410 GCF_001431845.1 Calidris pugnax | reverse complement strand
AGCCCCCCCCAAAACCTTGAGGACACCCTACAGAGGGACAGCCCCACTCCAGCCCCCCATGGGGACACCCTGCAATGGGACAGCTCTGTGCCAGCCCCCCCAAATCCTTGGGGACACCCTGCAGTGGGGCAACCCCCCCACATCCTTGGGGACACCCTGCAGAGGGTCAGCCCCACTCCAGCCCCCCCATGGGGACACCCTGCAGTGGGGCAGCCCCCCAAAGTCTTAGGGACACCCTGCAGTGGGACAGCCCCCCCAAATCCTTGGGGACACCCTGCAGAGGGGCAGCCCCACTCCAGCCCCCCATGGGGACACCCTGCAGTGGGGCAGCCCCCCAAAGTCTTAGGGCCACCCTGCAGTGGGACAGCCCTCTATGGCCTTGGGGACACCTTGCAGTCCCCAGAGGGGTGGGGGGTGCCCCGGGGTGCCCCCACCTCTGCCAGGGACAGGGCAGGGGTGTCCCCGTGGGGTGGGGACAGGGCTCTCCGGAGGACACGACGTGGGGTTTGGTGTAGGATTCCTTCACCGCCGCCGTGAAGCTGCCAAAGGAGGGGACACGGGGTGACGGCAGGTCCCTTTTTGGGGGGGGGGACACACAAC
>NW_015091202.1:22157-22827 GCF_001431845.1 Calidris pugnax | reverse complement strand
GCACGGTTCTGGGCAGTTTGGGTGGCCCCAGGCATCCCGGAGCCACATCCCAGGATTCTGGAGCCACATCCCAGCCCCCCAGCATTCCCACTCCCCACCCACCGCCCCCGGAATGGGATCCAGCCCCCCTGGGGGCCCCACATTCCTCCATCCCCAGGAACAGCCCAAATTCAGCTCCTAAACCCAAGGGGAAACTGAGGCACGGTTCTGGGCAGTTTGGGTGGCCCCAGGCATCCCGGAGCCACATCCCAGCATCCTGGAGCCACATCCCAGCCCCTCAGCATTCCTGCTCCCCACCCACCTCCCCCAGAATGGGATCCAGCCCCCCCCGGGGGGGGCTCCACATTACTCCATCCCCCAATTTGGCTCCCAAAGCCAAGGGGGAAACTGAGGCACGATTCCCAGCAGTTTGGGCGGCCCCAGGCATCCCAGAGTCGCATCCCAGCATCCCGGGGCCATATCCCAGCCCCCCAACATTCCCACTCCCCACCCTCTGCCCCCAGAATGGGATCCAGCCCCCCTCCAGGGCCTCCACATTCTTCCATCCCCAGGAACAGCTCCAAATCGGCTCCCGAAGCCAAGGGGAAACTGAGGCATGGTTATGGGTAGTTTGGGTGGCCCCAGGCATCCCGGAGCCACATCCCAGCATCCCGGGGCCATATCCCAGCCC
>NW_015091202.1:14491-20800 GCF_001431845.1 Calidris pugnax | reverse complement strand
GGGGGGGGGAAAGGGGGGTCCTTTGGATTAACAGCAGAGATGAGGAGAGACTGGTCCCAGTGCCCGGCATCCTGGGCACGGCATCCCGGGCACACCCCATCCCGGGATCCCTGCATCCTGAGCACACGTCATCCCAGGATTCCTGCATCCCGGCCACGCGTCCTCCCTGCATCCCGGGATCCTGGGCACACCTTGTCCCCACATCCTGAGACATCAAACTGGCATCCTGGGCACACATCGTCCCTGCATCCCAGGATCCCAGGCACACATCCTGGCACACCCCATCCCAGGATCCCCACATTCTGGCCAGACATTGTCCCTGCATCCCAGGATCCTGGGCAAATATAGTCCTCATGTCCTGAGCACACCCCATCCCAGGATCCCCACATCCCGGCCACGCGTCCTCCCTGCATCCCGGGATCCTGGGCACACATTGTGCCTACATCCCGGGCACATCATCCCGGGTACACATCATCCCAGGATCCCTGCATTCCAGGCACACATCATTCCTGCACCCCGGGGTCCTGGGCATCTGTCATCCCCACATCCTGGGCACACGTTGTCCCTGCATCCCAGGATCCCAGGCACACGTCATCCCAGGATCCCCGCATCCCGGCCACGCATCGTCCCTGCATCCCGGGTTCCTGGGCACACGTTGTCCCCACATCCCGGGCACATCATCCCAGGATCCCTGCATCCCAGGCACGCATCATCCCTGCATCCTGGGGTCCTGGGCATCTGTCATCCCCACATCCTGGGCACACATTGTCCCTGCATCCCAGATCTCAGGAACATTTCATCCCAGGATTCCTGCATCCTGACCACGCGTCGTCCCTGCATCCTGGGATCCTGGGCACCCGTTGTCCCCACATCCCGGGCACATCATCCCAGGATCCCTGCATCCCAGGCACGCATCATCCCTGCATCCTGGGGTCCTGGGCATCTGTCATCCCCACATCCTGGGCACACATTGTCCCTGCATCCCAGATCTCAGGAACATTTCATCCCAGGATTCCTGCATCCTGACCACGCGTCGTCCCTGCATCCTGGGATCCTGGGCACCCGTTGTCCCCACATCCCGGGCACATCATCCCTGCATCCCGGGCACATCATCCTGGCATCCCTGCATCCCGGGATCCTGGGCATATATCATCCCCATGTCCTGGAGACATGTCCCTGCATCCCAGGATCCCAGATACACGTCATCCCAGGATCCCAGCATCCTGAGTACACGTCATCCCAGGATCCCTGTATCTTGAGCACACATCGTCCCTGCATCCCGGGATCCTGGGCACACGTTGTCCCCACATCCCAGGCACATCATCCCTGCATCCCGGGCACATCATCCTGGCATCCCTGCATCCCGGGCAAGTATCATCCCTGCATCCCAGTATCCCAGACACACACTGTCCCTGCATCCCGGGCACACATCATCTCAGGATCCCCACATTCCAGGCACACACCATCCTGGTATCCTGGACACACATGATCCCTGCATCCCAGGATCCCAGGCACACTTCATCCCAGGATCCTTGCATCCCGGGCACGTGTCATCCCTGCATCCCGGGTTCCTGGGCACACGTTGTCCCCACATCCCGGACACATCAAAATGGCATCCTGGGCACACACCATCCCCGCATCCTGGGCACGTGGCATCCCTGCATCCCAGGCACACATTGTCCCCACATCCCAGACACATCATCCCCACATCCTGGGCACATCATCCTGCCATCCCTGCATCCCAGCATCCTGGGCACGTGTCATCCCTGCATCCCGGACACACATCGTCCCTGCATCCCAGGATCCTGGGCATCTGTCATCCCCACGTCCTGGGCACACATTGTCCCTGCATCCCAGGATCCCAGACACACGTCATCCCAGGATCCCAGCATCCTGAGCACACATCGTCCCTGCATCCCGGGATCCTGGGCATCTGTCATCCCCACGTCCTGGGCACACATTGTCCCTGCATCCCAGGATCCCAGACACACGTCATCCCAGGATCCCAGCATCCTGAGCACACATCGTCCCTGCATCCCGGGATCCTGGGCATCTGTCATCCCCACGTCCTGGGCACACATTGTCCCTGCATCCCAGGATCCCAGACACACGTCATCCCAGGATCCCAGCATCCTGAGCACACATCGTCCCTGCATCCCGGGATCCTGGGCATCTGTCATCCCCACGTCCTGGGCACACATTTGTCCCTGCATCCCAGGATCCCAGGAACATGCATCCTGGGCACACATCATCCCTGCATCCCCACATTCCAGCCGAACATTGTCCCTGCATCCCAGGATCCTGGACAAATATCGTCCTCATGTCCTGAGCACACCCCATCCCAGGCATCGTCCCTGCATCCCGGGATCCTGGGCATCTGTCATCCCCACGTCCTGGGCACACATTTGTCCCTGCATCCCAGGATCCCAGGAACATTTCATCCCAGGATCCCTGCATCCTGAGCACACATCATCCCTGCATCCCGGCCACACATCGTCCCTGCATCCTGGAATCCTGGGCACACATTGTCCCCACATCCCGGGCACATCATCTTGGCATCCCGGGCACACATCATCCCTGCATCCCAGGATCCCAGGCACACTTCATCCCAGGATCCCCGCATCCTGGGCACACATCATCCCTGCATCCCGGACACACATCATCCTTGCATCCCGGGATCCTGGGCACATGTTGTCCCCACATCCCAGGCACATCATCCCTGCATCCCGGGCACATCGTCCTGGCATCCCTGCATCCCGGGCACGCATCATCCCTGCATCCCAGTATCCCAGACACACACTGTCCCTTCATCCCAGGCACACATCATCCCAGGATCCCCACATTCCAGGCACACACCATCCCTGCATCCTGGACACACATGATCCCTGCATCCCAGGATCCTGGGCACATATCGTCCTCATGTCCTGAGCACACATCATCCCAGGATCCCTGCATCCCAGGCACGCATCGTCCCTGCATCCTGGGATACTGGGCACACGGTGTCCCCACATCCCGGGCATACATCATCCCTGCATCCCGGGGTCCTGGGCATCTGTCATCCCCACGTCCTGGGCACACATTGTCCCTGCATCCCAGGTACGTCACCCTTGTATCCCAGGTACACATCATCCTGGCATCCCTGCATCCCAGTATCCCAGACACACATTGTCCCTTCATCCTGGGCACACGTCGTCCCAGGATCCCTGCATCCTGAGCACACATCGTCCCTGCATCCCAGGATCCCAGGCACACATTGTCCCTGCATCCCAGGTACGTCACCCTTGTATCCCAGGTACACATCATCCTGGCATCCCTGCATCCCAGTATCCCAGACACACATTGTCCCTTCATCCTGGGCACACGTCGTCCCAGGATCCCTGCATCCTGAGCACACATCGTCCCTGCATCCCAGGATCCCAGGCACACATTGTCCCTGCATCCCAGGTACGTCACCCTTGTATCCCAGGTACACATCATCCTGGCATCCCTGCATCCCAGTATCCCAGACACACATTGTCCCTTCATCCTGGGCACACGTCATCCCAGGATCCCTGCATCCTGAGCACACATCGTCCCTGCATCCTGGGATCCCAGGCACACATTGTCCCCGCATCCCAGGTACATCATCCCCACGTCCCGGGCACATCCTCCTGGCATCCTGGGCACACCCCATCCCAGGATCCCCACATTCCAGCCACACATCGTCCCTGCTTCCCAGGATCCTGGGCAAATATTGTCCTCATGTCCTGAGCACACCCCATCCCAGGATCCCTGCATCCCAGGCACACGTCATCCCTGGGATCACCCCGATATCCCAGAATCCTGGGACATATTACCCTGACATCCATGGGATCACCCCAATATCCCAGAATCCAGCCATATATCACCCCGACATCCCTGGGATCACCCCGATATCCCAGAATCCTGGGATATATCACCCCAACATCCCTGGGATCACCCCGATATCCCAGAATCCGGCCATATATCACCCTGACATCCCTGGGATCATCCCGATATCCCAGAATCCTGGGACATATCACCCCGACATCCCTGGGATCACCCCAATATCCCAGAATCTGGCCATGTATCACCCTGACATCCCCGGGATCACCCCAATATCCCTGAATCCGGCCATAAATCACCCCAACATCCCCAGGATTACCCCGATATCCCAGAATCTGGCCATAAATCACCCCAACATCCCTGGGATCACCCCAATATCCCATAAACCAGCCAAATATCACCCCAAGATCCCTGGAATCACCCCAATATCCCAGAATCCGGCCATATATCACCCCAACATCCCTGGGGATCTCCCCGATATCCCAGAAACCAACCAAATATCACCCCAAGATCCCTGGAATCACCCCAGAATCCGGGGGATATATCACCCCAACATTCTTAGGATCACCCCAATATCCCAAAATCCTGGGATATATCACCCTAATATCCCTGGGATCACCCGATATCCCAGAATCCCGCCATATATCACCCCGACATCCCTGGGATCACCCCAATATCCCAGAACCCAGCCATAAATCACCCCAACACCCCATGGATCACCCCGATATCCCAGAATCCGGCCATATATCACCCTAATATCCCTGGGATCACCCCGATATCCCAGAATCCTGGGATATATCACCCCAACATCCCTGGGATCACCCCAATATCCCAGAATCTGGCCATATATCACCCCAATATCCCTGGGATCACCCCAATATCCCAGAATCTGGCCACATAACACCCCAACATTGTTGGCATCACCCCAACATCCCTGACATCACCCCAATATCCCAGAATCAAGCCATAAATCACCCCGACATCCCCGGGATCACCCCGAAATCCCTGGAACCCCAGCATATATCACCCTAACATCCTTAGGATCACCCCGATATTCCAGAATCTGGCCATATATCACCCCAACATCCCCAACATCCCCCCAATATCCCAAAATCCTGGGATATATCACTCCAACATCCCTGGGATCACCCCAATATCCCAAAATCCTGGGATATATCACCCCGACATCCCTGGGATCACCCCAATATCCCATAAACCAGCCATATATCACCCCAAGATCCCTGGAATCACCCCAATATCCCATATACCAGCCAAATTTCACCCCAGGATCTCTGGGATCATCCCGATATCCCAGAATCCGGGCATAAATCACCCCAAAATCCCCAGGATCACCCCAATATCCCAGGATCCGGCCATATATCACCCCAAGATCCCTGGAATCACCCCAATATCCCAGAATCCGGCCAAATATCACCCCAACAACCCTGGGATCTCCCCGATATCCCAGAATCCGGCCAAATATCACCCCAACAACCCTGGGATCTCCCCGATATCCCAGAATCCGGCCAAATATCACCCCAACAACCCTGGGATCTCCCCGATATCCCAGAATCCGGCCATATATCCCCCCAACATCCTTAGGATCACCCCAATATCCCAGTATCCAGCCATATATCACCCTGACATCCCTGGGATCACCCCAATATCCCATAAACCAGCCAAATATCACCCCAAGATCCCTGGAATCACCCCAATATCCCAGAATCCGGGCATAAATCACCCCAACATCTCTGGGATCACCCCAATATCCCAGAATCGTGGGATATATCACTCCAAGATCCTGGGGATCTCCCCGATATCCCAGAATCTGTCCATATATCACCCCAAGATCCCAGAATCGAGACATATATCCCCCCAACAACCCTGGGATCACCCCGATATCCCAGAATCCTGGGATATATCACCCCAATATCCCCCAGATCACCCCAATATCCCAGAATCCTGGCCATATATCACCCCAACATCCCCGGGATCACCTTAATATTCCAGAATCCAGCCAAATATCACCCCAACATCCCTGGAATCACCCCAATATCCCAGAATCCTGGCCATATATCACCCCAACATCCCTGCGATCACCCCAATATCCCAGAATCTGCCCTGGAATCACCCCAATATCCCAGAATCCGGGCATAAATCACCCCAACATCTCTGGGATCACCCCAATATCCCAGAATCGTGGGATATATCACTCCAAGATCCTGGGGATCTCCCCGATATCCCAGAATCTGTCCATATATCACCCCAAGATCCCAGAATCGAGACATATATCCCCCCAACATCCCTGGGATCACCCCGATACCCCAGAATCCTGGGATATATCACCCCAATATCCCAAAATCTGTCCATATATCACCCCGACATCCCTGGGATCACCCCGATATCCCAGAATCCAGCCATTCGTGTGTGCAATATCCCTGGGATCACCCCGATATCCCAGAATCC
>NW_015091202.1:13510-14344 GCF_001431845.1 Calidris pugnax | reverse complement strand
TCCCCCCAACTGTCCACCCCATCCTGGGGAGACACCCCAAAATTCACGGTGGGTCCCCTTAGAGGGGGAACTTGGGGGTCCCCTTAGGGGTTTTTTGGGGGGTGACCCCAAAACACACAGTTGGTCCCCTTGGAAGGAGAATTGGGGGTCCCCTTAAGGGGTTTTTGGGGGGTGACCCAAAACTCATGGTGGGTCCCCTTAGAGGGAGGACTGGGGGTCCCCTTAGGGGTCTTTTTTTGGGGGTGGCGCCCCAAAACACATAGTTGGTCCCCTTAGGGGGGAACTGGGGGTCCCGTAGGGGTCTTTTTTGGGGGGCCAACCCCAAAACACACAATTGATCCCCTTGGAAGGAGAACTGGGGGTCCCCTTAGGGTTTTTTTTGGGGAGTGACCCCCAAAACACACAGTTGGTCCCATTAGAGGGGGAACTGGGGGTCCCCTTAGGGGTTTTTTGGGGGGTGACCCCAAAACTCAAGGTGGGTCCCCTTAGAGGGGGAACTGGGGGTCCCCTTAGGGGTTTTTTGGGGGGTGACCCCAAAACTCAAGGTGGGTCCCCTTAGAGGGGGAACTGGGGGTCCCCTTAGGGGTTTTTTGGGGGGTGACCCCAAAACTCAAGGTGGGTCCCCTTAGAGGGGAAACTTGGGGGTCCCTTTACAGTTTTTTCGAGGGGGTGCCCCAAAACACATAGTTGGTCCCATTAGAGGGGGAACTTGGGGGTCGCCTTAGGGTTTTTTTTTGGGGAGCGACCCCCAAACACACAGTAGGTCCCCTTAGGGGTATTTTTGGGGGGGTGGGACCCCCCCGAGAGCAGAGCAAGCCCCCCAAGGTGGAAGCA
>NW_015091202.1:12732-13500 GCF_001431845.1 Calidris pugnax | reverse complement strand
GGGGGAACTGGGGGTCCCCTTAGGGATTTTCTTGGGGAGGTGACCCCCAAACACACGGTGGGTCCCCTTAGAGGGGGAACTGGGGGTCTCCTTAGGAGTTTTCTTGGGGGGTGACCCCAAAACATATGGTGGGTCCCCTTATAGGAGAAACTTAGGAGTTTTTTGGGGGGGCGACTCCCAAAATACACAGTTGGTCCCATTAGAGGGAGAAATGGGGGTCCCCTTACGGGTTTTTTTTTGGGGGACACCCAAAACTCACGTTGGGTCCCCTTAGAGGGAGGACTGGGGGTCCCCTTAGGGGTTTTTTGGGAGGGCAACCCCCAAAATATACAGTTGGTCCCCTTAGTGGGGGAAGTGGGGGTCTCCTTAGGGGTCTTTTTTGGGGGGGCGACCCCCAAACACATGGTGGGTCCCCTTAGAGGGGGAACTGGGGGTCTCCTTAGGGGTCTTTTTTGAGGGGTGACCCCAAAACACATGGTGGGTCCCCTTAGAGGGGGAACTTGGGGGTTCCCTTAAGGGTTTTTTGGGGGGCGACCCCCAAAATACACAGTTGGTCCCCGTAGAGGGGGAACTGGGGGGTCCCCTTAGGGTTTTTTGGGGAGGCAACCCCAAAATACATGGTGGGTCCCCTTAGAGGGAGAACTTGGGGTCCCCTTAAGGGTTTTTGCGGGGGGGTGACCCCAAACCACACAGTTGGTCCCCTTGGAAGGAGAACTGGGGATCCCCTTAGGGGTATTTTTGGGGGGGGGGGGGGCCCCAAAAAAAACA
>NW_015091202.1:9495-11405 GCF_001431845.1 Calidris pugnax | reverse complement strand
GAGGAGGTCCCCACGGCACGGCCAAAAAATCCCTCTCTGGGATGGGGATGGGGACATCGGTCCTGCATCCCAGGGATGTATCATCTCTGGATCTCTGGATCCTGGGCACTCACCATCCCTGGATCCTGGGCACTCATCATCCCTGCATCCCAGGGACGCATCATCTCTGGATCCTGGGCACTCATCAGCCCTGGATCCCTGGATCTTGGGCACTCACCATCCCTGCATCCCAGGGATGTATCAGCCCTGGAGCCCTGGGTCCTGGGCACTCATCTTCTCTGGATCCCTGGATCTTGGGCACACATCATCCCTGGATCCTGGGCACTCATCATCCCTGCGTCCCTGGATCATGGGCACTCACCATCCCTGCATCCCAGGGATGCATCATCCCTGGATCCTGGGCACTCACCATCCCTGGATATCAGGATCCGGGGCACACATGATCCCTAAAAACCTGGCTCCTGGGCACTCATCATCTCTGGATCCTGGGCATTCATCATCCCTGGATCCCAGGCACATATCATCCTTGGATCCTGGGCACACATTATCCTTGGATTCTGGGCACTCATCACCCCTGGATCTTGGGCACTCATCAGCCCTGGAGATTGTGATCCTGGGCACACATGATCCCTAAAATCCTGGGTCCTGGGCACTCATCATCTCTGGATCCCAGGCACCCATCATCCCTGGATCCTGTCATCTTGGGCACTCACCATCCCTGGATATCAGGATGCTGGGCACACATGATCCCTAAAAACCTGGCTCCAGGGCACATATCATCCTTGGATTCTGGGCAGTCATCATCCCTGGATCCCTAGATCTTGGGCACTCACCATCCCTGCATCCCAGGCACTCATCAGCCCTGGAGATCAGGATCCTGGGCACATATGATCCCTGAATACCTGGATGCTGGGCACTCATCACCCTTGGATCCTGGGAATACATCAACCTTGGATCCCAGTCACTCCTCATCCCTGGATCCTGGCATCTTGGGCACTCACCATCCCTGCATCCCAGGCACTCAACATCCCTGGATCTTGGGCACTCACCATCCCTGAATCCCAGGCACTCATCATTCCTGGATATCAGGATCCTGAGACCACATGATCCCTAAAAACCTGGATCCTGGGCACACATCATCCCTGAATCCTGGGATCCTGGGCACTCTTCACCCCTGGATCCCGGGCACACATCATCCTTGGATCCTGGGCACTCATCAACCCTGGATATCAGGATCCTGGGCACATATGATCCCTAAAAACCTGGATCCTGGGCATACATCATCCTTGGATCCTGGGCACTCATCCATCCCTGGATCTTGGGATCTTGGGCACTCACTATCCCTGCATCCTGGGCACTCATCAGTCCTGGATATCAGGATCCTGAGCCCACATGATCCCTAAAAACCTGGATCCTGGGCACACATCATCCTTGGATCCTGGGCACACACCATCCCTGGATCCTGGGCACACATCACCCTTGGATCCCGGGCACCCACCATCCCTGGATCCCAGGCACTCATCAGCCCTGGATATCCAGATCCTGAGCCCACATGATCCCTAAAAACCTGGATCCTGGGCACACATCATCCTTGGATTCTGGGCACACACCATCCCTGGATCCCTGGATCCTGGGCACTCATCAGCCCTGGATATCAGGATCCTGGGCACACATGATCCCTAAAAAGCTGGATCCTGGGCACCCATCATCCTTGCATCCTGGGCACACACCATCCCTGGATCCCGGGATCCTGGGCACACCCCTGGATCCCCCCATCCCAGGCAGCACATCCATCCCCTCCCTCTCCCTCTTCCCCAACCAGATCCTCCCAGCTCCAAAGAAAAAGCCCCATTTTCACCCCAGAGACCCCCCCCCCATCCCACCCCGTGCCCCTCGGACACCCCAGCGCG
>NW_015091202.1:5014-9202 GCF_001431845.1 Calidris pugnax | reverse complement strand
TGGGGGGGTCTTGACGAGGGCTTGGAGGCGGCTGTGGATCTCCTTGATGGGTCGGCGCTGCTGGGGCTCCCGGTGCCAACAGCTCCGCATGATGGCGTAGACCTCGGAGGGACACGTGCGGGGACGCTCCAGCTCCCGGCCCTGCGTGATGCACTCGATGGCCTGGGGGGGTTGGGGAGGGTGGGGGACACACAGACATGGAGTAAACCACCCCCCCCAGACACTTATGGGGGGTCTGAAGCCATCCTGACCCCCCTCACCCACCCACCCCACCCGTGCTCCTCACCTCGGTGTTGGAGAGCTGGTACCAGGGCTGCTTCCCGTAGGTGAAGATCTCCCAGAGGACCACGCCGAAGCTCCAGATGTCGCTCTCGGTGGTGAACTTGCGGTAGAGGATGCTCTCGGGGGGCATCCAACGGATGGGCAGCATGGTCCTACCCCCCACCTGCCCAAGGGGGGACCATCAGTGGGGCAGGAAACCACCCCTTCCTTCATTAACCCACCCCAACCCTGGTCTTTAAATAGATATAAAGGAGAATTTTGTTGGGCTGAAGTGGGGGGAGATGGAGACCCAGAGAGGTGGGAGATCACAGAGTGATATGGGGTAGGGCTGCTGTTATACTTACCTGCATGTGTATCATCTGGGTATCAATAAGTGTTTTATTAGCCCTGGATGTATATACTGTAGCATATGAGACTTTAGAAAGGGAAGGGGAAAAAACAGTAAAGCTTAACACAAAACACAATTGCTGTGAAAAAAGCTGAAGAAAGATTAAGGTGCATTCACAAAATCACAGAATGCTATGGGGTTGGAAGGGACCTCTGGAGATGATCAAGTCCAACCCCCTGCCAGAGAAGATCCACCCAGAGCAGGTCCTACAGGAACTTATCCAGGTGGGGTTTGAATGTCTCCGGAGATGGAGACTCCACCACCTCCCTGGGCAGCCTCTGCCAGGGCTCTGCCACCTTCAAAGTCAAGAACTTCCTCCTCATGTTGAGGTGGAACTTCTTCTAGTCAAGTTTGTGCCCATTCCCTCTTGTCCTGTCCCTGGGCACCACTGGAAAAAGCCTGGCCCCATCCTCCTGACACCCACCCTTGAAGGATTTACAGGCGTTGATCAGATCCCCCCTCAGCCTTCTCTTCTCCAGACTCCAAAGCCCCAAGTCCCTCAGCCTTTCCTCCCAAGAGAGATGCTCCAGGCCCCTCAGCATCCTCGTAGCCCTTTGCTGGACCCTCTCCAGCACTTCCCTGTCCTTCTGGAACTGGGGAGCCCACAACTGGTCCCAGTGCTCCAGCTGGGGCCTCCCCAGGGCAGAGCAGAGGGGCAGGATGACCTCCCTTGAGGTTCTCCACGCTCTTCTTGATGCCCCCCAGGATGCCATCGGCCTTCTTGGCCACCAGGGCCCATTGCTGGCTCCTGGGCATCCTGTTGTCCCCGAGGACTCTTAGGTCTTTCTCCTCAGAGCTGCTTCCCAACAGGTCACCCCCAACCTCTCCTGGCTCCTGGGCATCCTGGGCAGGATGACCTCCCTTGAGGTTCTCCACGCTCTTCTTGATGCCCCATCCCTAGGAATGACTGAAGGTCAAGTCTGATGGGGCTTTGAGGAACCTGGGCTGGTCGAAGCTCAGGTCCCAGCTCATGGACAAGAGGAGCTTGAAAAGTCCCTTCCCACCCAAACCCTTCCCTGATTCCTTGATTAAATATGGATGGAGAAGGGTTGGGGGGGGCAGCAAAGAGTTGAGGGTGGTCCCACCAAACCCCCCAGTGGTGGGGATGGAGGGGCTGGGTCCCGCTCACCCACCCGGTAGTAGTCGGTGCTGTAGATGTCCCGGGACATGCCGAAGTCCCCGATCTTCACCACCAGGTCCTGCCCCACCAGGCAGTTGCGTGTGGCCAGGTCGCGGTGGACGAAGTGGAGGGAGGCCAGGTAGACCATGCCCGAGGCCACCTGGGTGGCGATCTGCAGCATGTGGCTCAGCGTCAGCTGCCCCCGGGGCTGCCCTTGACCTTCGACTTGACCTTGACCTTCTCCCTGCTCCAGGATCTTGGCGTCGGGGCCGTGGGACCTGCAGGGGGGAGGGGGGGAACGGGCAGGCACACGCACGTGCAGGCGTGTAAGGAGAAGGGTGTGCTCACACACACAGGTGTGTAAGAGGAAGGGTGTGCTCACATGTGCAAGCACACGCATGTGCAGGCGTGTAAGGAGAAGGGTGTGCTCACACGTGCAAGCACACGCGTGTTCTGGTGTGTAAGGGGAAGGGTGTGCTCACACGTGCAAGCACACGCATGTGCAGGCGTGTAAGGGGAAGGGTGTGCTCACACGTGCAGGTGTGTAAGGAGAAGGGTGTGCTCACACGTGCAGGCACACACGTGTGCAGGCGTGTAAGGGGAAGGGTGTGCTCACACGTGCAGGTGTGTAAGGGAAAGGGTGTGCTCACACGTGCAGGCGTGTAAGGGGAAGGGTTTGCTCACACGTGCTGGTGTGTAAGGGGAAGGGTGTGCTCACATGTGCAGGCACACGCGTGTGCAGGTGTGTAAGGGGAAGGGTTTGCTCATACATGCAGGTGTGAAAGGGGAAGGGTGTGCTCACACGTGCAGGCAGACGTAGGCAAGGGAGTGCACACGTGTGTGCGAGCACAAGGGAAAGTGTGGGCACACGTGTGCAAGCACACAGAGGAAATGCATACGGGAAGGGTGTGCTCACATGTGCAAGCACACGCATGTGCAGGCGTGTAAGGAGAAGGGTGTGCTCACACGTGCAAGCACACGCGTGTTCTGGTGTGTAAGGGGAAGGGTGTGCTCACACGTGCAAGCACACGCATGTGCAGGCGTGTAAGGGGAAGGGTGTGCTCACACGTGCAGGTGTGTAAGGAGAAGGGTGTGCTCACACGTGCAGGCACACACGTGTGCAGGCGTGTAAGGGGAAGGGTGTGCTCACACGTGCAGGTGTGTAAGGGAAAGGGTGTGCTCACACGTGCAGGCGTGTAAGGGGAAGGGTTTGCTCACACGTGCTGGTGTGTAAGGGGAAGGGTGTGCTCACATGTGCAGGCACACGCGTGTGCAGGTGTGTAAGGGGAAGGGTTTGCTCATACATGCAGGTGTGAAAGGGGAAGGGTGTGCTCACACGTGCAGGCAGACGTAGGCAAGGGAGTGCACACGTGTGTGCGAGCACAAGGGAAAGTGTGGGCACACGTGTGCAAGCACACAGAGGAAATGCATACGTGTGCGCACACATGCCAGGGAGAGATGTGCACACATGTGTGCAAGCACAAGGGAAAGGCTGTGCATGCATTCCAGGGAAGGGTGTGCACACGTGCGTGCAAGCACATGGAGGAAATGCATGCACATGTGTGCACACATGTGTCTGTGCATGCACGAGGAAAAGGGGGTGCACGTGTGTGCACGCACAAGGGAAAGGTGTGCACCTGTGTGCACGTGTGCCAGGGAAGGGTGTGCAAATGTGTGTGCACATAAATAGGGGAATGATGTGCTCACATGTGCATGCACACGCAGGGAGGGATGTGCACAAGTGTGTACACACACGTAGGGGAAGGGCGTGCACACGTGAGCACACGTGCCAGGGAAGGATGTGCACATGTGTGTGCATACACAGGGGAAAAGGCACAAGCGTGTGCACACATGGCAGGGAAGGGCACACACGTGTGTACACGCACACAGGGGATGGGCACGCACTTGTGTGCACACATGCCAGGGAAGGCACACACATGTGTGTGCATGCACAGGGGAAAGGCACACACACGTGTGCACACGTGCCAGGGCAGGGCATACATACATGTACACATATGTACAGGGGAAGGGCCCACACACGTGTGCACACGTGTGTGGGCCCTTCCCCTGTACATACATGTACACATATGTACAGGGGAAGGGCACACACGTGTGTACACGCACCCAGGGGATGGGCCCGCACTTGTGTGCACACATGCCAGGGAAGGCACACACATGTGTGTGCATGCACAGGGGAAAGGCCCACACACGTGTGCACACGTGTGTGGGCCCTTCCCCTGTACATACATGTACACATATGTACAGGGGAAGGGCACACACACGTGCCGGGGCAGGCTGCACACACACGTGTGCGCACACGCGGCCCGTCCCGCGGGGGGTGTCAGGCCGTGTCACGCCGGGTGTGAAAAGCGCGGCGGCGCGTGCGAAGGTGGCCGGG
>NW_015091202.1:0-4013 GCF_001431845.1 Calidris pugnax | reverse complement strand
CTAGCAGCAATACCTGGGGGGGCAATCGAAAAGTCTCTGCTTATTCCAGCTGATGGCCAATCTCTCTCTATTTAAGCCTCTCAGACAGCAAATCTAATCAATATTGCAAGGAGGGCTGCATTAGCGGGGAGCGGGCCGGGCTGATGGAGAGGCAGCTGGGGAGCGTGTGTGGGGTTGGGGGGGGGGGACACAGAGAGAGAAACCCACCCCCCCGGAGCCTCGGCCCCACCTGAGGAAGCGGTTGAGGTCGCCGTGTTTCATGTACTCGAAGACCATGATGAGGGGTTCGCCCTCGGTGCAGACGCCGTAGAACTTGACGATGTGCTCGTGCTGCAGGACCGTCAGGAGCTCGGCTTCCCGCTGGAAATCCAGGCGGGCACTCTCCGTCACCTCCTTCAGAGCCTGGAAACCACGGGGTGGGGGGGTCAGTCAACCTTGACACCCCCTAATTCCATCCCACCATCCACCACCACCGCCCCCTTTCACAGAATCCCAGAATCACAGGATCTTCGAGGTTGGAAGGGACCTTCAAGATCATCTTGGCCAACCACCAACTTGATTTTGACAAAAATAACCCTCCCCAAAACAAATAAAAAGCAACGCCATCACCAAAACGTATCTCCCAGCACCACATCAACCCATCTTTTGGACACCTCCAGGGATGGTGCCTCCACCACCTCCCTGGGCAGCCCATCCCAACGTCTGATAACTCTTTTGGGGAAGAAATTCTTCCTAATATCCAGCTAAGGGACCTTCAAGATCATCTTGGCCAACCACCAACTTCATTTTGACAAAAATACCCCTCCCCAAAACAAATAAAAAGCAACACCATCACTAAACCATATCTTCCACCACATCAACCCATCTTTTGGACACCTCCAGGGATGGTGCCTCCACCACCTCCCTGGGCAGCCCATCCCAACGTCTGATAACTCTTTTGGGGAAGAAATTCTTCCTAATATCCAGCTTGAACCTCCCCCTGGGGCAACTTGAGGCCATCAACTTCCTCCTCCTCCTCTTCCTCACCTTGACGGCCACCAACATCTTCTCCTGCTCCGGGAGGAGGTTGTAACACTCGGCCAAGAAGACCTTCCCGAAGGCACCTTCCCCCAGCTCCCACTTCAGCACGATGTCCCGGCGTTGGACGTGGTGGACGCCTTGTGGGGTGGGACGGGGGGACACGGACACCCATCAGCGTGTGTCCCATCACCCCCCCTCCCCAAAAACCCTTGTCACCCCCTCCCCACTTACAGGTGTCACAGAAATACTGGGGGTTCTCGATGAAGTTGCTCTTCAGCCCCTCCAGTTTGCTCTCGGCCGAGGAAAGGGGGCTGCCCCCCAAGTTCATGAAGTGCAAGGACATGGCCAGGTCGTCCTCTTGGGCCAACACGGCCGAGCCCATCGAGCAGCCCGAGGTGGCCCTGCGGCAAGGAGACAACGTCAACCTCACTTGCCACCTCGCCGGCGAGCCCCCGGCCACCGGGGAGTGGGTGCTCCCCCCCGAGCTGGGACCCAAGGCGTCCGTCGTCACCAAGGTAAGACCTTCTTCCATCGTTCCCACCCATGGTTCCCCTCTGTGGGTCCCACCCATGGTCCCCCTCCATCATTCCCAACCATGGTCCCCATCTATGATCCCCCTCTCCATCATTCCCAACCATGGTACCCACCCATGGTCACCCCTCCATGGGTCCCCCTATGGTCCCCTTCCACCATTCCCAACCATGGTACCCACCCATGGTCCCCCTCCATGGGTCCCCTCCGTGGTCCCCCTCCATGGGTTCCACCGATGGGTCCCCATCTATGGTCCCCCTTCATCATTCCCAACCATGGTTCCCACCCATGGTCCCTCTCCATGGGTTCCCTCCATGGGTCCCCCTATGGTCCCCCTCCATGCATTCCCAACCATGATACCCACCCATGGTCCCCCTCCATGGGTCCCCCTCTATCATTCCCACCCACGGTCCCCATCTATGATCCCCCTCCACCATTCCCAACCATGGTACCCACCCATGGTTGCCCCTCCATGGGTTCCCTCCATGGGTCCTCCCTCCATGGGTTCCACCCATGATCCCCATTTATGGTCCCCCTCCATCATTCCTAACCATGGTTCCCACCCATGATCCTCACCTAGGGTTCCCCTCCACAGTCCCCCCTCCATGGTGCCCCTCCATCATTCCCAACCATGGTTCCCACCCATGGTCGCCCTCCATCATTCCCAACCATGGTCCCCATCTATGGTCCCCCTCCATGGGTCCCCCCCCCATGGGTTCCACTCATGGTTCCCCTCCATGGGTCCCATCTACTGTTTCCCCCCACGGGTCCCATCCACAGTCCCCCGCTCCATGGCTCCTACCCATGGTCCCCCTCCATCATTCCCAATCATGGTTCCCACCCATGATCCCATCCATCATTCCCACCCATGGTCCCCACACATGGTCCACATCCACAGTCCCCCTGCATCATTCCCAACCATGGTCCCCACCCATGGGTCCCCCCTCCATGAGTCCTCCCTCCGTGGGTTCCCTCCATGATCCCCATCTATAGTTCCCACCCACGGTCCCCCTCCATCTTTCCTAACCATGGTACCCACCCATGGTGCCCCTCCATGGGTCCCCCCCGTGGTCCCCCTCCATGGGTTCCAACCATGGTGCCCCTCCATGGGTCCCAGCCATAGTTCCCATCTACTGTTCCCTCCCCGGTCCCATCCACAGTCCCCCCTCCATGGGTCCCACCCATGGGTCCCCATCTATGGTCCCCCTCCATCATTCCCAACCATGGTTCCCACACATGGTCCCCTTCCATGGGTCCTCCCTCTGTGGGTTCCACCCATGATCCCCATCTAGGGTTCCCCTCCATGGTCCACCTCCGTCATTCCCAACCATGGTTCCCATCTACTGTTCCCCTCCACAGGTCCCATTCACAGTCCCCCCCTCCATGGGTCCCACCCATGGGTTCCCATCTATGGTCCCCCTCCATCATTCCCAACCATGGTTCCCACCCATGGTCCCCCCTTCCATCATCCCATCCACCATTCCCACCCACAGTCCCCACACATGGTCCACATCCACGGTCCCCCTCCATCATTCCCAACCATGATCCCCATCTATGATCCCCCTCCATCAGTCCCAACCATGGTTCCCACCCATGATCCTCACTTATGGTTCCGCTCCACAGTCCCCCCTCCATGGTGCCCCTCCATCATTCCCAACCATGGTTCCCACCCATGGTCCCAATCTATGGTCCCCTTCCATCATTCCCACCCACGGTGCCCCTTCATGGATCCCTCTCCATGGTCCCCCTTCATGGGTGCCCCACCATGGATCCCACCCATGGTCCTCATCTAGAGTTCCCCTTCATGGGTTCCCCTCCATCATTCCCATCCATGGTCACCCTCCATGGTCCCCATCCACAGTCTCCTTCCATGGGTTCCCCTCCATCATTCCCACCCATGGTCCCCCTTCATGGGTCCCCTGTCATGGTTCCCACCCATTGTCCTCATCTACAGTCGCCCTTCATGGGTTCCCACCCTTTGTTCCCATCCACGGTCCCCCTCCGTGGTCTCCTTCCATGGGTTCCCCTCTATGGTTCCCCTTCATGGGTCCCTCTCCACGGTCCCCCTTCATGGGTGCCCCTCCATGGATCCCACACATGGTCCCCATCCACAGTCTCCTTCTATGGGTTCCCACCCATCGTTCCCATCCATGGTCCCCCTCCATGGTCTCCTTCCATGGGTTCCCCTCTATGGTCCCCACCCACGGTCCCCCTTCATGGGTGCCCCACCATGGATCCCACCCATGGTCCCCACCTACAGTCCCTCTTCATGGGTTCCCCTCCATGGTTCCCATCCATGGTCCACCACCCATGGTCCCATCCCCACACCCATGTCCCCAACCCAGGTAACCTGCCACAGTCCCAGTCACCCCACCAATGTGGGAACTGGGGTTGTCCCCGTGCCGGGGCACCGGGGTGAGGTGGGGGTCCCGGGGGGGGACACACACTCACGGTTGATGCCG
>NW_015091201.1:747280-753648 GCF_001431845.1 Calidris pugnax | reverse complement strand
TAGGTTAGGGGTGGATCTTCTAGGAAGTATTACTGAGGAGAAGGATCTGAGAGCCAGGAGAGGATCTATGATCCAGCAATGTGCCCCTGTCACCAAGAGGGCCAATGGGATCCTGGGCTGTGTAGGGAAGAGTGTGGCCAGTCAGTCGAGGGAGGTCATTCTCTCCCTCTACTCTCCACTGGTGAGGCCACAACTGGAATCCTGCGGCCAGTGCTGGGCTCCCCAGTTCAAGAGGGACAGGGAACTACTGGAGAGAGTCCAGCCTGGGGCAACAAAGATGATGGAGGAATTGGAGCATCTCCCTGATGAGGAAAGGCTCAGAGAGCTGGGGCTCTTCAGCCTGGAGAAGAGAAAGCTGAGGGGAGACCTAATCTATGTTTACAAGTTCCTAAAGGGTGTGCTGAAGGATGCTGGAGCCAGACTCTTTTCAGTGGTTCCCAGTGACAGGACGAGGGGCAACGGGCACAAGCTGGAACATGGGAAGTTCCAGTCAAATCTGAGGGAGAACTTCTTTGGGGTGAGGGTGGCAGAGCCCTGGCAGAGGCTGCCCAGGGAGGGTGTGGAGTCCCCTTCTCTGGAGATCTTCAAGCCCCACCTGGATGCTCCTGAGTGATGTGCTCTGGGCAACCCTGCTTTGGCAGGGGAGTTGGACTAGATGATCTCTAGAGGTCCCTTCCAACTCTGACAATTCGGTGAATCCGTGGAAGGCAGTGCATCCTCAGCCTCCAGAGGTGATCAGTGTCTGATGAGAGACTTGTCACAGAATAACGAGGGAACCACTAGTCTGCCTCAGCTCCGTGGGCAGCTGCCCATGTGAGGAAGGGTCTGGGCTGGTCAGGATCCTGCATGTCTGTGGCTCTCCCAGTGCTGCCTTAATTGCCGTCCGTGCCCTTGGCGGGTGCTGTTGTGTCCCAGCAGGAATGCCTGAGGTGAAGGACCCTTGCTTGGCCAGGGAGAGTGAGTGTCCCAAAGGAAAGAGGAAAAGAACACAGTGCCCAGTCCCAATAAAAAAACAAAGGGAAGGTTTTGGTGCACTCAGCAGCAGGTCTTCTCCAGATTTACCTACTGCGACCCCCTCCAGAACAGCTGCCAGCATTTCATATGTGCTCCCCACACTCATCTGGAGCTGCAGAAGCTCAGCTCATGGCCCTTATTCTTGGAATCAATCATAGAATAGTTAGAGTCCCCCTGAGGGACTGGAAGGGGCTCTAAGATCTTCCTGGAGCCTTCTCTTCTCCAGGCTGAACCCCCCCAATTCTCTCAGCCTGTCCCCACAGTAGAGGGGCATGTTATTCCCAGTCTCCATCATTAATACTGTGATCAGGCCCAGAAATCCTCATCACAGAGAGGCTGCTCTGTGATCAGGACTATCCCCCGCCCCACAGCGTCACTGCCAGGGACACTGTAGCACCCCAGGCCATTCCCACCCGGGGTCGGACACCACTGCAACCAGCACTGAGAAGTGACACTTCATCCCCAGCGCTGGTGGCCTGGGCTCCTCTGGGAGCAGCTCAGTGAAGGCTCGATAACGCCGGCAGGAGGGTTATCTCTGAATTATTAGATGTATCACGAGACACACTCCTTGCATTTCCTGTTTTGTGCTTTTCTGCAATTATTGAAATGATAAATTAACCAAAAGCTGGAGAACTCCCAGTCAGCAAACAGAGTATAAAAGTAATGACTTTGCTGGGTAAAGCCAGCGGGATCACGGGCACCTCAGCATGTGGGGGCAGTGCCTGCCAGCCAGCGGGATCACGGGCACCTCAGCATGTGTTGGTCTGGGTGGGGGCAGTGCCTGCCGTTGCTCTGGTGAAGCACGGGGTTATTTGGGAGCCTGCCCTGAGCACTCCCAACTTCTAACAGATGGGATTGCTTCCCCGGAAGCCTGAATTTCCAGAGTTTACAGTGCTTGGCTTGGTACAGTTGCGCTCTCTCTAGTGTCTTTAAGTCTGAGGTCTAAATTATATATCATTTTGAAACTTTTCTTCTAGTATCACTATGGATTGGAGAGGAAGACCCCAAGAGAAAGATGGTGAGGGACCGCCAGTCAAAGGCACGCAGCAGTTCACCAGTGCCGAGCTCCCCTGTGCAGTATTTTAAAGTGCAGCAGGTTATGTTTTAGCTGAAACATCTCTTACACCTCGGTCTTCAAGCTCCTGAAGGCTGTCTGAGGGTCTGGGGTTTGATTTCTTTGTCCTTGTGACTGCAGGTGTGACCTACCTCCAAATCCAGGCAATTTGCAAAAGTCTGTGTTTGTGGGTTCGTTGTATAGGCTTTTTTTTTTTTTTTAATCCGCACCATTTTTACTCACTTTCATAGCTTTGTAAGACTTATTCTTGGTTTGTAGCCCAAGCCTTAGCGCTACAAGAGGAAGGGCTGTGATTTTGTAGCACCCCTGGTCCTGCAGCGCCGGGAGGATGCGCGCTCAGACCCGGTGCCGGGCTGTGTCACACTCCGGGCCGCACAAACCCCCCGGTGGCCGCCACCACCGAGCCTCGCTCGTCTCCAGCGGGTACAGCCCCGGCACCCACGGGGCCGCCTGGGCCAGCGCCCCCCGGGGATGCCCCGGTGCTGCGGGGCCGGGCCGGGAGGGGCAGGGCCCGGCCAAGAGCCCCACCAAGCGGCGGCAGGTCCTGCTGCAGCCCCCGCGGCGGGCGGGAGTGAAGACCTCGGCTCCCGGCCCCGGGGGCGGTGGGCGCCGACTGAGCTGGTGGGGAGATGCGGGGGAGGATGCTCCCACCCGCACCCGGCCGGGCAGTTTTAGCACCGTCCACCCTGAGCTCTCTGGCCGAGAGGCTCCTCCAGGCAGAGCTCTCCTCTCCCCGTGCCCAGGAGGGCCAGTGGAGCTGCTGCTTGTCTTCGGCTTTTGAGGGCTTCCACACAGGTGGCTGCATCTGAGCCAATCGCTCCTTTGTTGTGGGCAGCAAGAGATGGGCACATCCTGAAGGATGTGACTGAAAACAGCCCGGGTGAGTCGCGCTCCCGTGAAAGGCCTGTTCCTGCGACCCGCTCGGGCATCAAAACGCGGTAACAGCGTGTCCGAAGTCAGGTGCAGTGACCCCGCAGCTGGATTCCTGCAATAAACAGCTGGCAGGGAGGAGGAAACACCATATGGCTGGTTCCCAGCCTGTCCCATTCCCCAGTCCCATGGGGCCAGCCCCATGCTGAGGGGATGCCCCAGGTCCGTGCTGGGGTCTGCAGCAGCCTGAGGATGGGAGCAGTGTGTTCCCACATGCCCTGGGGCAGCACGGCCATGGCAAGGGTGGACCAAGGGCGAGGGCTGTCCCTGGACTGCTCTGAAGATTTCTCCCCCTGTTTTTAAATCTGCCTCTGTCATAGCACTGGGGTGCTGTTGCAGGAGTATCCGAAGGGTCGGAAGCCTTCTGGGCATGCTTCTGGATGGACACCAGGTACAAAGCCTGCCCCAATCCTCCTGGATTATAACGTTGAGCTTGCCTGCCTGCTTCCCACACTGCCACAGACGGAGGCAGTAACAAAAGCTGTCCAACAACTGCAGTATTTACGGGCTCTTCAGTCCCATAACCTGTGTGCTTCATACACCACAGTCACAGAGGAGGAAGCCAGCCAGCTGTATTAGCAGCAGCTGGGAGGGCTCATCCAAGGTGAAGGGACTCTCACAAGGAGCCAAGAGCTGAATTTCGCTTTTGTTCGACCTCCTGCCATCCATCACTCCACTGCTAGACTGGAAAATCAGAAGCAATGACACACTTTCCAGGCAGGGATCAGAGCAGTGCTCAGTGGACATCATCTTGACATGAGACGGCAATGGATGCTGGCACCCCAGCAAGCCCCCCACCCCTGGGCTGCATCCCCAGCAGCGTGGCCAGCAGGGCAAGGGGGGGATTCTGCCCCTCTGCTCCGTTCTGGGGAGACACCCCTGCAGACCCCTGCTCTGGGGCCACCAACAGCATAAGGACATGGACCTGTTGGAGCAGGGTCAGAGGAGGCCACAGAGATGCCCCAAGGGGTGGAGCCCCTCTGCTGGGAGGACAGGCTGAGAGAGTTGGGGAGTTCAGCCTGGAGAAGAGAAGGCTCCGGGGAGACCTTAGAGCCCCTTCCAGTCCCTCAAGGGGCTCCAGGAGAGATGGGGAGGGACTCTGGATCAAGGAGGGGAGCCATGGGAGCAGGGGGAAGGGTTTGACACTGAAAGAGGGGAGATTGAGATGAGATCTGGGGAAGAAATTCTTTGCTGTGAGGGTGGTGAGAGCCTGGCCCAGGTTGCCCCGAGAAGCTGTGGCTGCCCCATCCCTGGAGGGGTTCAAGGCCGGGTTGGACAGGTCTTTGAGCAACTTGGTCTGGTGGGAGGTGTCCCTGCCCAGGGCAAGGGGTGGCACTGGGTGGTCTTTAAGGTCCCTTCCAACTCTAACTATTCTATGATTCTTTGACTCACTGGGGATGTAGCTCCTGGGATCTTTTCCTCTCCCTTCTCATTCCTGGTACTTCTCTACCCACTTTCAGTTTTTTCACTCCTTCTTTTGGCTTCTACTCTGCAAATTTATCATAAATTTGTTGAGATTGGTGGATGAGAAACAAGAAGTTCTGAATCTTTGAAGGCACCAGAATTTTGCTCCTTGTGGTCCCTTCTCCTTGCCCAGAGTGCTGGCAGGGAGCACGCTGGCAGAGAGCCCTGTGGCCTGAGGTGCTGTGTGTCCTTGCAGCACCAGGACCTGTGCCGCTGGGATGCTCTGCCCCAGAAGTCAAGGGCTGTGCTCTCACAGGCTGCTCTGGCTTTGCACATCTGGGACTGGGACAAACTCAGACCTGTGTGCAGCCACCAGAAAGGTAGAAATGCCATCTTCCTCTGGGACGTTTTCCTGATGGACCAAAACTTACCTAGTGATTTGCTTCTTGTGGCATTCAAAGCCTCATTGACACTCGCACAGGGCCATGGGAGAGAGCAGTGGTGGTGATGCCCATCGCAGGGGTGTCCCACCCCCTCTGAGCAGGTCCCTGCGCCACAGTTTGTGGTGGGCTTGAGCCACCCTTTGCCATGCTGAGCCCCAAGGTCTGAGTTTCCCTTTGCTTTTGTCCTGCAGTCCCACCCGCTGTCCCTGTGCAACACCAGCGAGGATGAACACACCGAGTCGGGGTTCATCACCATTGTCAAGCTCGAACAGCCGGATCGGGACCCCAACCCCTGCCTCTCACTGGCCAACAAGGTAAGTGCAGAAACGCCCCCAGTGCCACCAGCCCAGGAGGTGAAACCCACAGTGCAGGGAAGAGGGAGAGCGGGAGGAGGCAACAGGGTGGGAAAGAGCTGTTGGAAGGTGGAGAGAAGGGCATGGATAGAGCAGGGTTCTTGGCAGAAGAGGTCCTTTGGGAGAGACACTGGGCTAGCCAAGCCCAAAGCCCATCTTTCCTTACTTTTTCTGCTGCCTGGCTGTGTAAAAGATGATGGGATTTCCCTAACCTGGCTGCTCTGGGACAGCTCAACCCGTTCCGCAGCATCCCATACGCTTTACTGCCCAGCAGCCTTGTGCCCCTGCTGTTTTGCAGCCTTCCCTTGATGGCCTGTTGGGGGGATTTGTGGTTCTCTGTGTCCTCTGTCCTGTGGGAAACCATGGACACAGAAAACATCTTCTGTGGTTCTGTCTTTAAAAATAACACTGAAATAGTTCAGTGGGTGAGACACGTGAAAAATCGGTGCTGAGCAACTCAGACAAATACAAACCAGATGAACTCTCGGTGGGAGGTGACTCTTTAACAGAACGGGCCACCATCTGCCCTGCAAAGGGATGGGAGATCTCAGAGGTCTCCTGTGAAAGAGGTACCTTAGTGAAACAGCCGTTACTGTGGCAAAAGCTGAGGTCACCGATACAATTCTCTGGTAATAAGGAAGTCGGGTAGGAACGAGGGTCACTTTAAGCCTTAAAATCTTTGTGTCTCTGATAAAGTTGCATGGATAAGGCTAACATTAGCTTTTTCTCCAGTGGTTCACCACCTCCTTTCATTGTCTCTGTACTAGATTTTGTGTTATTATCCACAAGCACTGTACAAACATAAAAAAACCCAAAACACCCTTGTTTAGCTCTTCTTGGCTGTACCTGGATTGCATTCAGGTGATGCTGCCCCTTTCTGCTGGTAGCAACATGCTGGCAGTGGGGACAGGGTCCTTTTCTGTCCCCGCTGCATCTTGGCTGAAGAGGACAACCGAGGACAGCCAAAACTTGTCCCAAGCAGTTGCTTCTGCACAGCGGGGTTTGTTTTTTTTGCACAGGCTGTGGCACCAAAAGCAAGGAAAGGGCTTTGATGGATATGCCACCTGGAGGCTTAACAAACTAAAAGGTTTGAAAAGTGTTTTGCTTGTTTTGTTCTTCATCTCTGAGCCTAAAATGACAGCCATTGAA
>NW_015091201.1:707623-746779 GCF_001431845.1 Calidris pugnax | reverse complement strand
CCCCCCAAAGCAAATAAACCCCTCAGCTCATTGTCATGCTCACACCTTGGTAAAGTGACAGTTCACTGGCCTTTAGTCATCATTGCTTTGTTACCAGAGCTGGGTCCAATGTTGGATTTTGAGATGCAGCTGAACACAACATTGGTTGCCATCCTGCCTGCAGGTACTCCTGCTCCAAGATCTCACCCAGGGAGGATCCCAGTTCTTCTCCCCCCAAATCGGACTAGTTTAGCCATGAAATACAGGCAGATGTTCCTTAAGCTGACCCCATCCTCGGGTCCTTGCCTTGTACCTTGGTTCCTCCATCCTCCTGGAATTGCTGTCTGGCTGCTTCTCCATCCTGAAGCCTCTGCCAAACTCCTTCCCTCCAATATCAGACAGATCTCTTCCTCAAAATCCCTGGATGATGCTCCTCCTCAGGAGCAAGGAGGTAGCTGTGGGATGTGGTTGGTGCTGGCTGGAGTAGGAGCCTTGTTTTCCTGGCACATGCCTTGCGGTAGATCTTTGCGTGTTGAACAGCAGCGCTGTATCAATGATGATAAAAATAGCCATGTGCAAAGCGTTATCACAACCTCTGCTTCAGCTGTCACCCAGCCAAGCAGTGCACACAGACAGTCCCGTCCAGCCCAGCACGAGGATAACTCCACCAGCCACATGATGCACTTTTCTGCTTCTCCTCTCTTAAATTCTAGAAATGGTTCAGCATCCAAAGCTAAAATCAGTAGGGAAGGTGTTTGGTCTGCAAGGGGAGAGGAAGGCACGGAAAATACCTCTGGAATAAATTCAAATTGGTTTTTTTTTTTCTTTCTGATGCATCATTTGTAAATTTTTTGGTGTATTTTTTTTTCCTGAGTGAACCATTTATTGCAAGTCTGGTTGGCAGGCACTGAAACCCCCTAAGTCATCCTGTAAATATGTATTTGCACCAGAAGTGTTTCAGTCCTCAAAGAGGGAGGTCTGCTGTGCCATGTGGCTGAAGAGATCCGATGCCAGGACAGGAAACACTCAGAAAATGATTGCAGCAATCAGGTTGTGAATAGCTGGAATACAGGTTGTGTCCTTTGCAACAGCAGTCAGAAAGATGTTGGGAAGGGTCTCTTGTCCAGTCTCAGCTGTTCCTTTCCCCATCATTGGTGTCTTTAGCAGGATAAAATCTTTGTAGAGCTGTTCATTCTTCATCAAAGCTTGACTGGTTCCAGCAGGTGGAAGTCACTACCTGGAAGTTCTGTTTCTTCTTCCGTGCTGACAAACTCTGGGGCTCCTTTGATCCCAGACAGGACCCCAGTCTCTGATCCCTGCCTTGAGCCTCTGATTCCACTGTTCCAGCTTCCCCACCTGGTGTCCCTAACCCAAGAGTGTCTAATCCTATCAGCAACTCACAACCTTCAGCTCTACCGCCGTGGTCTTCCTGACCATCTGCAGCTCCATTCACATCCTCATCCCTGTCCCAGGCCCAGGCACCCACCTCTGGCACCAGCTTCTCCCTGACAAAGTGTGTGGAGGTGTCTAGCACCTGCGGGCGAGGGACAGAGCTGAGCCTGCTCCGCCGGGAATGCCCCTTCCCTTGGCTCAGCCGGTGCCCCACGTTTGATATCGCGGCTGGGAAGTGGCAGCACTGACCTCTGGCTCCCAAGCTGGGGTTTGGCAACGCAGTGGGCAAACTGCTGCGGCAGCTCCAGCAGCTCCCTGTTTGCTCAGGCGCTCGGGGACGCGCAGATCAAAGGGCTCCGCATGAGTAACAGCGGCCCAGCCCTGCACTTTGTTCACGTTCCCGTCTCCCTTTCACAAGAGGCTGCCTCTGCCTGCCCGCAGGGCTCCAAGGGCTTGGTGGGAGGACGTGGGTGACCTCGCATGGTCCTCCAGGCAGTGTGCTTTGACCTCACCAGGCTGGCATGTGCACTCCTTTGGGTGGGTCTGGAAGCTGTCCTCCTCAGACTGCAGCAACCGGTGGGCTGCAAAAAGCCACTCCGCTCCTAATCCTGGAGCAGAGCTACAGCCCAGGCACTGCCTGAGATCCCCCCAGTGACTCTGGGGGACGGGGACCAGGGAGAGCAATGTGTGTGGGAATCAGGCCCATAGACAGCCCACGACTCGTGCGGCCATGGTGAGAAGTGGGGACCTGGCAGAAGGTTCTACTGCCTTGGGCCGGGAGGATTGTGCAGTGGTCAGCAGGGCTAAGGGGGCTGCAGGTCCCTCCCCAGGAAATCCAGCTCTGAAGCAAAGGAGCACATGGCACAGCTGGGGAGTTTGGTGTTGAGGTTTATGGGTTGCTGTGACTGTGAGCCCACCATAGAGAGAAACCTTCCATGAACCTCAGAGCTCCAGCAAGAGCCAGCCCCACAGCTCAACGCAAGTACAGAAACCACAGTGTAAACTCTCAATGTAAGCAGCAGGTGCTTCTTTCTCCTGTGAAGAGCCAAGGAGGCAGATACATCTCCAAATGGTAGATGTTAATACCCATCTACGATACAAAATGTCCACTGAAACCTCTGTTCTTTTGGACAGGCAAAGCTGGCAGGGGAGCGTGGAGCCCGAGCGATCCTTTTTGACATCACTGATGATGAAAGCGCTGCTGATCAGGTACAAACCTCATTGCTATTATTGGCTATTATTGGCTAGACCAAAGTGCCCTTCTCCCAGCCCAAAATGTGCCTGGGACACGACCCATCAGCCACCCCTAGGCAGCGGGAGGTCGCAGGAGGATGCTGCAGGCTGGCTTTGATCGTTAGCTCCTACACAGCTCAAGGTGCACGTAGACAGTGCGCTTGTCTTTTGCTCACTCTGTGGCACGTCCAGGTCCCTGCACAGCCCCAGAGCCAGCAGCCTGTGAACAGCACCTGCTGCTCTTACGGGACGTGGTCTGCTCAAATGAGCTTTTCTGCCAGGAGCTGAACGCTGCCTCTTGGGAAGTCACAGATTACCCAGTCCCATCTAGTACAGAAGTCCTGGTGTACCTTAGGGGAAAGGTGATTTCTCGAGTCTTCAAGCCAAAATCACAGCCACCCTGCTACACTGTTGGTGATACTCTTGCTTGCAAGTTTAACATCGGTTTAGAGACCTTCCACCAACACTGCTGTTATCTCTGGAAAGAAATAGGCTCCCCATCAAAAAAATCGAGGAATAATGAAAAGCATCCAGCATTAGATAAGAGGACAGATAGGGGAGCTGGTGGCTGAGGTTGTCAGACTCTGGGCTGACTCTTGCTCGCTGGATCCATCCATTGTGGTACTTTCATGCATTTACAACTTAACTTCTGATGCCAGAGAAATGCAGCAGTGAGTGCAGACCCACCAGGTGATGCTGAGGATGCTCAGTAAGGGTGTGGGAAGTGGTTGGTGGTCCAATGGCCACCCCGATTCAAGCCACTCTGGAGGAAAGGGCAGACTGTGACACTTGCTGATCCAGCCTGTGCCAGGCTGCCTGGACCGTGGTGGGAAACCAATGGTATGATCAGAAACAAACAGAATGTCCTGCAGGTGACAGAGGGAGGAGGGGGAACACTGATGGGTCTTAGAGGAAGAGAAGAGGAAGCATTTCTGTAGCAAAGGCAGCACTTGGCAGCGTTGTTGGTGGTTACAAGAGAGACCAAGAACTTTCACACAGGGGCTTGAAACAGGAGCACAAGAGACACTCCCAGTTATGCATGAGAAGGCACCATCAGAGGAAGTGAAGAAAGCCATGCTGATGAGTTGGTAAAAGAGGAGCTTCCATCTGATTTCATCATACAGGGATAGTGTGAGTTTGGGGGAGCAGTCAGTCTCTAAAGTGTGTGCAAGAAGCATCAAGAGGAACCAGTCGTGCCCAGGGGGCCAGGATAGTCCTTGTTTCAGGCTCTTCTGGACCATCTCTCACTGTGTTTGTTTCTTTACAGCTGAGAAAGCCCAGAGGTCTGAGTCAGCCTGTGGTTCTGATCAGAGGCCACGACGCTGAGCTTCTCATGGGCGTTGTGAACAAGAACAGAGAGGCCCATGTGAAGATAGAGGTCAAAGAACCACCAGCCTGGGTGAGACACACCATTCCCACTGCCTTCTGTATCCTCCCTCCCAAGCTGCCCTGCCATGGAATAGGATTTTCCCAAAGATGCTGAGCTTTCCTCCCCAGGGATGGAGGTCACAGCCCTTTCCACGAGCTGCCTGTCTGCAGCATTCAGATGATGTGCTGCAAATAAAGGCTCAAAAGCACTTTCAGCTTATGTAGTTTCTTTTGCTTAAACACCATGAGTGAGATGAGGGGTTTCCCTGACTCTTCAGGTGAGACCAAGCCTTTCTCATCTTGTGCTGCCTTAGACCATGGCCTCTAGGGAGCTGAGATGCTGCAAGACAGATAAATTCCATTCCTGCTGGAATGTGCAGAAAATACTGAACGCTTTTTATTTTACCTTCAAAGAGCAAGGAGGTAGAGCTTGGCCAAGGATCATGTATTCAAAGGCTGACAGTCAGGAAGAGATGGGGATTCCCCTGCCTGCCTCTAATTCCCACCCCTGCCACAGAAGAGTAATTTTTTTCCTGTGTTATCCAACAGCCAGACTACGACGTGTGGATTCTTCTCACAGTGGTCAGCACTGTGGTCGTCATCATTTTGATTTTTGTTGTCCGCACAAAGTGCCAGCTGAACAGGACTCAGGTAGGAATCTCATGGGGCAAATGTGTCTGAGCAAACAGAAATGCACGGAGGGCAGGAACAGACCCAGCTTGGGAGGGGAAATGTGCCTCTCTGAGAACTGAAGATGTGGCCAGATGAGGCAGGAGCAGCTCAGGGATGAGCGGAGTGATTCTGAGATGTGCTGACAGCGTCCCTGCCATGGTGGCCTTGCTCTCCTCCTGCCACCTCACCAGTACTTCAGCCCCAGTGCCTTTTAGAGTTCGTCCCAGCACCCAGAGCTGCAGAGCTGGCCCTCTTCGAGCCCTTGATTTTAGCAATATTGTCTGTATTGGTAAAGAGTAGAAGATTTAGTATTTTTAATAGAAACTAACAAATTAAATATTCGTCTCTCCAGACTCAGATGGATTTCCAGATTTGAGAATACCCTATTGGTTCTATAGAAAGACAAGCTTTTGGGGCTCAAAAATTCAGCACTGCTGGGTGATTTGAATGTTTGAAGAGATCCGATGCCAGGACAGGAAACACTCAGAAAATGATTGCAGGAATCATGCAGATGTCTCCTGCTGGTGACAAAGCTAAGTCAGGTTAGACAAAGAGTCACCTCAGGAAATGAGCATCACCCCCACATTCCTCATAATCCCACTTGGAAAGCAAAAGGGCAATGAGAAGTATGGCAATGTAGGGCTGAGCCTCTCCTTAAAGCCTCCTTTCTCACCAGCAGGACTCCGTGCAGCAGCAGACCATGCAGGCCATCGGGCAGCTGGCCACACGCAAGTACCAGGCCAGGGGCCGGCCGGCGTCACGGTGGGACTCGGCCAGCAGCTGCAGCTCGGCCCCGGTCTGCGCCATCTGCCTGGAGGAGTTCAGCGAGGGCCAGGTAGGCTGTGGTCAGGGCTACGGGTTAGTCACAGCTCTGGGCTTCCCAGCTGCAGTGTGATGGGAGCTGAGAAGTCTGGCAGGGACAGGAGGCCCTTGGGATGTTTCCTTCAGCAACTCCTGAGGGCTGGGAAAAGGCTGGGAAAGGACTGGCATTGATGGAGGTCTGCTTGCCCCTTGGATATAAAAGCCCTGCCCCTGCTGAAGTCACTTGCCTGCAGACTCAGATTCCCTGAAGACAGGTCTCCAGCTGCCGCTGGAGGGTCAAATGTCCGTGAGAAGTCCATGTTGAAACAATGAGGCAAAAGTGGCGTTGGCTTCTCCAAAGCACTCAGCCTGACCTCCCTAGTCGCGAGGACTAGTGCCTCTCTGGATGTTCACACCCCAGAGCTGGACGGAGCGAGCAGAACCGGAGCTGCCAGCCTGCAGCATAGCCTCCTCCAGGCAGAGCTGGGCTGCAGATCACTTGCGTTAGACATCTTTCCATCCTACAAGGTCTGCTTCTGAGAAGGACCCATCCAGGTCTTGGCACGTAATTCTCCTTGCTCACACTCCTCCTCTTCTCTCCACCTCTCTCTAGGAACTGCGAATCATCTCATGCTCCCATGAGTTTCACCGGGAATGTGTTGACCCCTGGCTCCAGCAGCACCACACGTGTCCGCTTTGCATGTTCAATATTCTTGGTAGGGCTCAGACACAGCATTTCCCAGCCAGGGACGGGGCTAGGGGATGGAGTTGTGCCCAGGAGGTCCGTGTACCCTTGCGCGATGAGTCAGTGCATCTGCAGGGGCATGTGTCTCCGTGCACATGGGTGTGCAGGGTGGTGTGTACATGGAGAGGGGTCCCTGTGCGTGTGACCCCCCACAGCACACAGCCAGGGGCTGGGACCTGCACCAGAGGAGGGCTTTCTGGTCCTGAGACCGCGGGGAAGGGAGGTGGGATGCGAGAGTCAGGGCAGGAGGGAGGGTGCTGAGTGTGCAGCACCACCAAGATGGTTTGCAGTGAGGAGCTGCAGGGCATGGGTGGGACATGGCGGTGTGGCAGAGGCTCACTGGTGCTGGGGCACAGAATGTGGGACCTATGCTGGATGCTCCCTTCTCTCTCCGCAGCCAGAGATTCAGGGGACCAGACCATGGCCGCTGGCTCCAGGCTGGCCCCTCGGGACATGGAGCCTGGACGGCGTCTCCACCTTTTCCGCCAGCACCCAGGACATGCCCTTTACCACCTCCCACATGCGTATCCTCAGAGGAACTTCAGGAGCTTTCCCCCGGACCCAGCCCATGGCAACCCCTTCTTCCACTCTCCAGAGCTCTCCCAGCTGGATTTTGGCACCATCCACTACATGCCCTACAGGCCAGCCACCTCCCTGCTCGCCTGCGGCCACCCTTCCCCCCTTGCTGCGGGCTTACTGGGCCAGCAGCATCCCAACCCCTCAGCATGTGGGCAGACGCTGCCATCCCACAGGACTTGTTCTCTGGAGCCCCAGCCCCCCTGCCTGGGGCCGAAGGCAGCCCTGGCCCAGAAGCAGCACCGTGCGCCTGCCCTGCGCCGGGGGGGCGGCCACGGGCACCAGCACAACAGCAGCGGCTCTGGGGAGAGCTATCTCACCGAGCACAGCGGGTACCTGGCAGACGGGCCGGGCAGCGACTCCAGCTCGGGGCCCTGCCACGGCTCCTCCAGTGACTCCATGTTGAACTGCACAGACGTCAGTCTGCAGGGCATCCACGGCAGCTGCTCCACCTTCCGCAGCTCCCTCAGCAGCGACTACGACCCCTTTGTGTACTGCAGCTCAGAGGGACCCGCCACGGACAATGGCCAGGAGCAGCCACGGCCGCCAAGGGAGTTACGGCCCAGGTCCTTGGACCTGATGGTGCCTGAAGGTGCTGCTTCAGCCAAGCCCCAGGTGCTCAGCCACGTCCACTATCACCACCACCAGCACCACCACTACAGGAGAGACACGGAGTGTCCATCTGGGCGGGCTGGGCACGGGCCTGGGCAGCGCAAATCCCGGTACTCTGGGGCCAAGGCTGGCTTCCACGGTGCTCGGACACAAAAGAGGACTGAGAAAAGCCATCACTCTCATCAGCCTCTGGAAAGCAGCACTGTGCCACCAGAGGCAGCTCCGGTAGGACAGCCAGCCTGTCCCCAGCAAGGCCGGGAGCCCCCTCATGTCCCCTCCACTTCTCCAAACAGGTTGGACTTCAGTGTAGATGCCAACAGACAGTTGGGAGCAGCCGGCACATCCCCTGTCCCGCTGCCCCCGAGACACAGCTTACAGAGCCGTCATCACCGAAGGAAAAGAAAGTGTCCCCTCGAGCCCGACCCCGCTCTCCTGCCTGAGGACTCAGCCTTGCCCAAAGCCTACGATGCTCACGTTCCTCACGGCCATCCTGCTGGCTACCGCTGCTTGCCCGAAGTCCAGCCCCTGATCCCAAGCCCTCCCCTGCCCTCTGGCTCTGGCTCTCGGCCGCTCTGGAAGTGTTTAGTGCCACAGTCCGGCTCAGAGCTGAAAAAGCAGGAGGAGGGGTTGTCAGGACGGGAGGGAAACCGCACAGTTCCTGCTGATTTCTCAGGGACGGGCACCCCCAGACACAGTCTGAGTCTTCACCTTCACTGCCCGGCTCAGCAGGGCGGTCAGGGTAAGTCTGGAGTTGGCCTCTTCTTGCAGCAAGCAGGTGAATGAGCGTGGTTTGCTGAATGTACTCTGGCTGCCAGTAGACCTGGTACCTTCTCCATGGGCTTTCCTACAGGACCACTGACAACAGAAGTGTTTCAGAGTTCACCTGTCTGGAGATGATGACCTGAATGATTAGCAAGTTTGTTAACGAGTGCACCAAACCCTGCAGTCTCATCCTAAAATAATACAAATGAGAAATAAGGTGGCTGTTCTTAACTAAACATCTCTAGCAACTGGAATATCTCCCAAAGGAAGGGGTGGGACCACGTTGCTGAGTCCTTACATCAGTCTGGATGTCTTACTGGCAGAGTCGTTATCGTTAAGGCTTATTGGGCTCTAGTTGTTTCAGCCAACCCCAGCTAGCTGGAATCAATAAGGAAGGAAGTGTGTGTGGCCGGTGGTAGCAGCAGAACAGACTAAATGAGTTTATGGATTTGCACATCCTTGATTTCTCACCTGCCTCTGTTGCGTGGGAGTTGCTTTTTAGTGTCTTTTGGAAATCAGCTGTAATTAAAGCTTGGCCCTTTGCCTAACTGCTGCACAGAGAGGGAAAACGTGTTTGAGATGAGGTTGTTTGAAAGAACCTAACTGAGTTTAGCTCCCAGGTCTTGCTCTCTCAGGCTCCTCTGAACGCAGCAACCTGCGAGTCAGCACGGGCAGGTGCTGGCTCCAAGCAGAGCCTGGCTGCCTTCCTCGCCCTGCCACTGACTCACTGCTGCTCCTCCGGCAAATTGTTTTGATTTAGGTACCAAATACAGATCTAGCTGCCTAATTTCTGTTAAAATGCTGGCCTTAAACCTGTGACTCACCGTGCCCATTGTGCCGGGGAGATAATCACTTCCTCCCCATGCTCGTCTATCCAGCCCCACACCGCACCCAGGCTCCAGGAGGTGCAGCGCCCGCCGGGGAGGCAGCAGGGAAGGGGGAGAGGCTGATGGGGCTCGCTGCTGGCTGCCTGTGGCGCTCCCAGACTCCCAGGAACATTTTTTTTTTTTTTTTCCCAGGCACAGAAGTGCTTGACACTGCAGATAGGTGATCTGAGAGGTTCTTCAAAGGGCCCAGAGGGATGCTGCCATTTCGAGAGATAAGGAGGCAGCAGTGCAGAGATGTCTCCCTGGTTGGTCGGTAGTCTGAGTGCTGATGTCCCCTGAGCTGGAGGTGCTGGGCAGTGATATCACCAGGATGCAGCCCTCCCAGGACCACAGCAGGAGACCTCCCGGTGGAGAGAGCCCTCCAGGCATGAGGACAGGCTGCTCAGGAGCTGCTTTGAGCTCCCATTTCAAAAAGAAGCTGGGAGGACTACCCAAGACACTGAAGTAGGATCTGTGCACCTAACACAGGGTGCTGGGAGCTGCAGGGCCCAGGGCCCTGAAAGGGGACGGGCTGTGATGCCTCTGTCTCTTTGTAGATGGTCCCAGCAGCCCAAATCTGTGGCCACCTCCTGTTGGCGTGATGGGGAAAGGCTCCCCAATACCCACCCCGCACAGTGCCAGCGAGCTTTGCCAAGCACACACACCTTCCCTCCCTCTTACCTCCCTTTGCTGGGAGCCAGAAGGACCAATGTGTTTGGAAGTGGAGTGAGTCTGTGTCTATTTGATTGCAGTAGCTTCTGTGGATGCTTCCAGGACCAGCCAAAGGGTCAGAGTCTCCTTGTAAGACTGAGAAAATACATAGAAAGGAAGGATTTAACTTAATTAGGAACTGACGACAGTGGAAGAGAGTGGGAGCTCATGCAGGGGTTATGCAGAAAAGCCATCAAGCTGAAAACACGTTGGGTGACATGACACAACTTCTGAGTTATAATCACATCAGTTCTTTATCTTAAAAGAGGACTGGACATAAATCAATAGACAACAAGTAAAAAGAGCAAAGAACAATCCCAGTAGACAGTCCCATGTAAGCAGAACACAAAAAACCAGACAAGAACACCAAAGAGAAATGCATATATGCCTCTAAATAAATGTTGTAAAGCTAAAAATATAAATGGATGAATTAGAAAGTCCAGTTGTAAATTAGAGTTTTGACATAAACTTTTCAGAAACCCAGTTTAAAAAAAAAGGCCGAACAGTGGGACCCTGTAATTCCCAGGTGAAATTAGAGAGAGGAGAAGAGTGTGTCTCTTCTGGTCGCATGGGTGGGACACTCTGTGTTAAGGAGAGTATAAAGTCCAAATACAAATAACACAAAAATCCCCAGTTGCACCTAAGTATGGAGTAGTATGGTATTAGGGTTATAACACCCAGCATTAGCACAGGCTGCAAAAGAGGATCCTACATATACATGAGAATCTTCTTCAAATAATACTAAAAGAAGCAGTCAAAAGAATAAGATGCTTTTGGGCACAGGGATCATTCACAGCCCCAGAAAGGGCTGGGCAAGCACCAGAGAGGACAATTAGAGGCAAGAAGCCGTTCTTCCAAAGCAAAGGTGTGGCCAGACAAAGAAATTAGAAAAAAACTTGGATGCAAAGCTACGTGCGGAGCCACGGTGCGGCAGGCCGGGAAAGATTTCTGTGAACAACTTGTAAAAAAGAGACAGACTATTAATGCAAAAGTTTTCAGCTGCATCAGAAGGCAGGAGGATGCCAGAGGCTCTGCAGGTCCAGGGAGTAACGCAGGTCTAAGAGGGATGTTCAAGGGCTGTAACTGCATAGCAGAAGAGCAAACTGAATTTATTGCATTAGTGATCAGCGTGGAAGTGCTTGAGGAGATTCTCACCCTGGCACTGGTTCCGTGCATGGAGCAGAGGATCCCTCATAAATCACCCATTTCAGCGTTTCTGAAGCGCATCGATAAAGTGGATAGTAACTAATTACCAAGGCTACAGCTCGCTCACCTGGGCACCGGGCAGGGGCTCAAGCACGAAACTGCTAAATCATGAACATGAACTGCGATCTGTTACCCAGAGCCAGAAGGAAGAGCTGAGGGCTGTATCAGCTTAAAATAGCAGAAGCCACAGAAAGATGAGCCTGACTTTCCTGCCAAGCAAATTGTTAGAAATTCAAATACAGGGTCTGACTTGTAGGCACATGGATAAATGTGAAAACCAGGGGAGGAGGCAACACAACTTCTGTAGAGAGAGATAGCACCTTGCAGATTTTTTAGGGGAATGAAGCTCTCAAAGCATAAAAGGGAAGGTGCTCTCATAGGTAAGTAACTTGCTAAAAAGCGGGAGACAAAGCGCAGATCAGTCTTAATGGAGGAAGGTTACTTGAAGAAGGAGGAAAGTGGAGTTCTCCAACTGTCTGCACCTTTCAGCAAGTGCATAAATATCCTGGATAAGGAGAGGAGATGGCAACATTTATAAAAGACAAAATCCTTGAAGATTCTCAGCTTAGAAACTGGTCACAAAGCATTACATAAGGATGTCCTGTTGCTGAGTTATTGGGCAATGGAGTGGTGGATGGAATCCCATGTAAGGAGCACAAAATGCCATATACGAGGAGAACTGGTTCTAGTGAAAATCAAATTATTATTAGGAGCTAGCTGGGAACAGATGGGCAGAAAGTGCCCTTATGCATCTGCGTGAGTCTGTGTTGCTTTCACAGCCACCATCCGCCACTGACCACCGCTTCTCAAAAAAGGATATAGCAGACTTGGGAGAAGTGCAGAAAGGTATCAAGTACAATCACAACGAGGTTTTTCTGAGAAAACAGAAAGAATACAGAGACTTTCACGTGGGAAAAAGATGATTAGCAGGGGAAATGAAAGAGAGGATATGAAATTAGGAGAGCAAGCAGATAAGAGAGACTCACTGGTGCTTGTAACAAAATAAGTGGTGGCATGAAATGGGAAGCAGAAGCTTTAAAACACCCAATAAGGTAGCACACGGTGTGTAATGAAACTGGTGCTCATTGCCCAGAGGTTGTAGGTGCCAGAAGTAAAATGGGTTTGAGAGCCTAGATCAAGAGCTATCAAATGCGGAGATGCAAATACCCCCCTGGCTCAGGAAGTCCCTCAACCAGGGTTTCCAGAAGCTGGCAGTGCTCCTGAGGGATGCAGCACCCACCAGCAGTGTGGCTCCCTTGCGTGGCTGCCGGGGGAGGATGAACCTGGCGAGACTCCCCTTCCGTGGGCAGTGTCATGCACTGGCATCGCAGGGATCAACGCTGCCTGCAGCCATTGCCAGGGCACCACAGATGATGCCAGAGATGCCTGTATGATCTTGGAGTTTATGCCGCTTCCTTGGGCACCTCCACCAGCTTTTCTTGGTGGGGTTTGCATAGACACATCCCTGCCTCTCTTGCCTGGGAGACTATACCTGGGAGTTGTTTCACCAAGGAATCAATCCTCAAGCAATGCCGAATGGATCCTTTTAAGAGAAGTCAGACAACTGGCAGTGAGCTACAGCTAGATGGTTTCCTAAACCACCCCAGCATGCATGGATCTTGTCCCAGAACAGCCAAATTAAGCCCACCACGGGCTAATGAAATCTCTTGATTTCTCTTTCTGGGAAATCTCACCTCCTCCAGCACACTGTCAGCATCATCCCCCGCTCTTCCATCTCCTGCTCATCCTCTCAGCCATTCCCTTTCATGTCATGTCTTTGATCTTTTACTAGAGAGGGGGTGAAAGACCACTGTTAAAACCCAAAGAGCAAGATTCCTGTTGTGTCACTAAGGTGTGCTTCAGGTCATCACCCTGTGTGGGTCTCGATGGCCAGTTCAGCAGCTGAGGCTCTACCACCTCTCCTAATTCAACACCTTTTTTTTAACCTTCCTTTCTGTTTGTGTAATAGGGGACGCTCATACAGGCATGGTTTTCAAGAAAATGCTAAGATAATGCTATTTGAGACTTGGGGCATCTGACTGATCAGAGTGGTGGAAGCATGTGAGGGAAGCACTCTGTGATGGACAGCTGTACAAAAAGCTGTCTCTTTTGTGTTGCACAGAAGCTGACATACATGAGAAGCAGTTGGTGATGGCTTATTCAATGTACCAGTGACACAAATGCCAGATATGCTCAGACTCTGTGTTCTGGTACTTGGGCCATGCCTGCACACATGTAACACTCTGTCTGTGCATTAATTTTCCCACATCAGTTCAATACCTTTCCAAAGAAGAATCTCATTTGTTTGTTTTCTTCCCATGTATTTAATTTTCAGAGGCCCTGTTTCTATAGCTGGTGATTTATAACAAAGAGGAATTTGCTGTGACTGTTTTGAAAAGTTGTTTTTAATTGCTCTCTGTGAATATCTACATGGGCATTTGTTTCCTTTTGATCTCAGGAACATTCAGGAAAAGTGAAAAATAATGCATGTGTGCCTTTAGTGGACTATGCTGGCCCTACGTGAGAGCTCTGGGTAGGGATATGTCTCTGGGAAAGGGACCATGCTGTGTGCGTCAACAGTCACTTGGAGAGAGAGTGAAGCAGTAATGCAGAGTGCAGCATTTCTAGGTAGCCCCTATGATCAGTGTTTCAATGTAAAGTACTTGGCACTTGCCTGTCAATAGTTCACTGGGCAGGAGGGGGCTGGTGAAGAGCCTGAGCTGCAGTCCTTGCTGGGCACAAGGGACTGGTGTTTGTGGCTGACCACCACTCTTTGGGTTTGGCTGTTTGAGACTGGAAAGCAACTTGTGCAACCTCTTGAACAGCGTGAAATGCACAAGCCATCCCTTTCTTGCATGCACACATCACTTGGAGTCTGCTTTTGTGGTCTAGAGTTTCTGATGATGTTGTCCCCGGTCCCTGGAAGGTACTGCTGTGGCCCTGTGTGAATATGAATCAGTGGTATTTTCTGTTGCTAATAATTTTTAAAATGGTTGTACAGATCTTCTTCAAAGAGCAAACATCAAAAAGCCTCAAAAGCAAACACCCAGTAGCAATGTGAATCCTGAGCTGCACCATGTCCTTGGCCTGTATAATCTGAAATATTTGAAGAGTAGCTTGACATCTTATCTTTACATTTTATTGTGCTCTAACTTAGAAGAATAAACTGGCCAGAAAAGTCCCTACAAAATACTGGGAGTAACTTGGTGGCTTTCACTGCAGCATCTGTTCTCTGTAGGGCAGGGTCAAGGCCCCGGCAGCTGCAGGGTCCGTGAACGTTCAGCCAGTTGTATCTGACGCTCTTCTTTTTCCTTTTCTTTGAATGCAGGATCTGAAGAGGAGGTCCAAGATGTCCATGAACACTCAGTTTAATAAAATGCTGGCCTGTTTGCTTACTGGAGAGGTGGAGTGGACATGGATGTTCAGCGTACCAGCCACAGAGGAGCTGACACCTTGCTCTCTGCACAGGCAATGTGGGATGACCAGCCCTGCCCTGCACAGCCCAAGCCAAGATGCACACTGCAAATAAGCAATGTGACACTTGTGGTCTCCTCACACGTTCCCACGTTGCGATGGTGATACAAACACAGAGCCATGTTCTCCAAGTCCCCTTCTCCTTTGAAGGCACAGGCAGCCCATCTTCATCCCGTGGCATCTGTCTGTGTGGGCTGGCTTACTCAGAGGCCGGTCCTGGGAGTCACCAGCTGGAGAGCTCGCGGAGTGAGTGCAAGCTGCTATTTTGGCATGTTCATGCCACAGAAGGTTATGCTAAACACTTCAGAAATAAACAAGCCTTCGAGACCAAAAGCTGCAGAAATTACTTTCTGTGGCCTGGTAGCTCCTGACTTCATTTCCTCACTTAGGTCAAAAGCCAGACTTCTTCATTTAACTTTTCCATTCTTAATTCAGACACAGGAACAAGCTATTCTCCATCTCACCACTCACAGGTCTGCTCTGCAAGTGCTTCTTCTGACTTCCTTGGAAACCAACAGCTCTCACCACTTTTGATCACTTCATGATGCCATCTCAGCCATTTGCTGCATTTTGCCAGCAGCAGCAGGAGAGCTGAAGACACGGGGACAATGTCAGCATTTCTGGGAGGGAGCTGGGTCAGACTCTTTCCATTGCAAAGAATCCACCCTCTCATCTGGCAACGTGAACAAATCTCTCACTCATCCTCTAACTCCTCCACCTACCCTCAAAATAGGTGTGGTGGCCAGCCCTCTTAAAAGCCAACCATTTGTTGAGCATATTTCAGACCTGAGATGCCCCTGTCACAGGAGTCATGGAAAACCCTTGTTTTCACATAGCTCCTGCTTCTCTCCTTCCTCCCTCATTGCCCCAAGACAGAGCAAAAATTCCCAGCAAAAGCACCCATAACAAATGCAGAGCAGAGCCCCCATCCATCACCCAGCCTTATTTTCCTGAGACACCTGAAATGATCCTGCAAAGGAATTTTTCAAAATACCCTTCTGCCTTTAACAGTTTGATGATGGACAGAGAAAAGTTGAGAAACTGCTAGGCTCTCGGTTTATTACTTCTTTTTCCCCCCTCCCATCTGCAGGCTCTTTTTTGGAATGCCATTAGTTCTTATTTCCTATATCTCATAATTTGGGGACATTCAAGTAAAATAAAACCTTCTAAATTCAAAGTATATAGAATCCAAACAGTTTCCATACAGCAGGAAATTAGACTGTCAAGTCCATTGCTCTAAATGATTGTTCAGGCCAGAGAATTAGCCAGATTCCCACGTGAAGTGAATATGGCACCAGGCATTTCCAGAGCTGGTGCCAACAAAGCAGGGGTGAGGCTACAGCACTGGAGCTGAAGGTAACTCCTGACAATTTGAATCTCGCTGTAGGGACAGACTTTCCCAATCTGCTCAGTGCTCACTAAGCTTTCTGCGTCCTCCTTTGAAGCAGAAGCTTCTTCTCCAGTTCAGGAGAATGCACTGGTTCCGTAGTCCCAGTTCAGGATAATCCTGCCTCTGCCTTCCTTTGTCCATGAGGAAAGCTTTTTATGGGGTTTGCTGCCCTTCATCTTTCAAAAAGGCGTCTTTGTTCCAGCTGCTGATCAGTCACTCACATTCAAGTGATGGTATTAAAAATCAGCCAGTAGCACTGTTTTAAAGCAAAATGTTATTCCCTTGCCAGTGTTCATTTCTTGTCTCCTGTGACCAAGCCACTGCAGGACGTTTCAGTCTAGAGAAAAGCTGAATTTCTTTCATCAAAGAACACAGCAGAATTCTATTTTAACCTTTCCAGGCTCTTCTGGCTTGTCCTACAGAGCAAGCAGAAGACACAAGCTCAGACATTTTTTCCCTTGCAGGGAAGTCAGTCTTAAACTAGAGGAAGAAAACCCAGGAGAGGGTCTAGATTCCCCCTGTTCAACTTCTTGTGTGCATTGTCCAAGGCTTGATTCAACCAGCTCCCTATGTCCTTGACCATCCTGGAGGGCTCAGGTGACTTTACAGAGGGGAGAGTCATAAGGTCTGGGTACTCCCACTGGTTTCTTTAGGAATCAAGAAGGCTGAGAGCCTCCACGGATGCATTTCATTGCCTCACAGGAACAAGTGTCTAGTTTGCAGTCTAAAAGTCCTCCTCTCTTTACCTCCTTACCCTTAAAAAAATAGGAGGGCTCTGAATCTGCGGCAAGCCCCAAGCTTCTTGGAGAAAATGGTGAGCACTAACGCACCCTTTCCACTCCCTACTGCAGTATTACCAGGCTGCACAGGGCAATGGCTACTTTAAAGTGTTTTCCTTTCCTGATATTATGCTGCTGCTCGTTTTCCACTAGAAAACAGCCATCCTGGCCGCTGGGCTCCCTCCCCGGGGCCTGCTGAGTTGAATGAGGGTGTGCAGGTCTGCCTCGGTGGATTCTCAGGTAGGAGGAGAGGGAGGAACTCCCCAGGAAGGCGATCTTTTAAGATCCTCTTTAGTAGATGGACTACCATCCTTGGCAGCCCGGAAGGGAAGAAATGAGAAAAATGGGGAATGGTCCTCTCAATTCTTGCATCTCTTGGTCCTGGGTGATGCCTCTGAGCACAAAGTACTCCTGGGTTCCGTCACCAGATTTCTTCAGCATCACTGCAATGAAGCAGAGCTCTTTTTCTTCCGTCATCTCCACAGTCCCAGCTGAAAAGTGATGGAAGCCAGAGCATCCCAAACTCCCTCTCTCCGAAACGGAAGCCCCAGCCCTTTTCACCAGGCTGGCTGGACCTCTTCCCCTCCCACACAGAACCTCTCCTCTCCTTTGATAATGTTCAGATCCTTTTGAAATGTGAATATAGGCTTGGTTTTTTGTTGTTGGTTTTTGTTTTGATTTGGGTTTTGTTTTGTTTTGGTTTTTTTTGGCCAAGTCTCTCCTGGCTCTTAGGGCTTGGGAATAAATTACGACCCACCAAAAAAAAAAAAAAAAGGAAAAAAAAAGAAAAAAAGGGGAAGAATACATTTTATATATATGCAAAACTGTGTATTTATGTCCGATAGAAACAAAAGATGTGTGAATATGCTGATGTGCTGAGAAATATATTTATTTACTAATATATTTATCCACGTACCCGGTCTGCTGGCCTTTTTTCTTCCTCGTACCGAGCCATGGGGGGTTGTGCCTCTGTTATAAATGTCGTGGAAATAAAGTCTGTCCCCGGCCGGTGGCGGGTCGGTGGCCGGGCAGAGCCGTTGTGCCGGTTCTGGTGGTCACCGGAGCCCCGGTACCGCTCCCCGGCGGCTCTCTGCCGCCCTCCCCCGGGCACAAGGCCGGGGCCCTGTGAGGGCCGCGCCGCCGCCATTGCCAGGCCCTGTCCCTCTCTGCGCCTGCGCGGCGGCGGCGGCAAGATGGCGCTGGAGACCGTCCCCAAGGATCTGCGGCACCTCCGCGCCTGTCTCCTCTGCTCCCTCGTCAAGGTGCGACCGGCACCGGCCGTTCTCCCCTCCCTCCACCACCCGGCTCGTCCCTCGGGCCTTTCCCGGGGCTTCCCGTCCCGTCCGTTCTCCTTCATGCCCGCGCTGACGCCTCTGTGTTCGTGTTCCCCCCCCCGCCCCGCTTCCTTCCGCCTCAGACCATCGACCAGTTCGAGTACGATGGCTGCGACAACTGCGATGCCTACCTACAGATGAAGGGCAACCGGGAGATGGTCTACGACTGCACCAGCTCCTCCTTCGACGGGTGAGTGGGGCCTGGGGACGCCGCGGTGGCACCTGGCCGGGAATTGTCGCCCTCCCCACTCCAGGGCTGGTGTCGCACACCTGGGGCTTCACCCTGTGCCCAAAGAGCCGCTCGATACCAGAGCAGAGGTGTTTGTTTCTTGCCTGTCCGCACTGAAGGAGGTGGGTGCTGGATGGTGGCTCTACAAAGCTACCAGGCCTTTTGAGAAATAAGCCAGGTATTACAGACCAAATAATCATAGAATGATAGAGCGGTTTGGGTTGGAAGGGACCTTAAAGACCACCCAGTGCCACCCTCGATCCTGGATAGGGACACCTCCCACCAGACCAGGTTGCTCCAAGCCTTGAACCCCTCCAGGGATGGGGCAGCCACAGCTTCTTGGGGCAACCTGGGCCAGGCTCTCACCACCCTCACACCAAAGAACTTCTTCCTCATATCTCATCTAAATGTTCTCTCTTTCAGTTGAAAACTGTTCCCACTCATACTATGGCTCCCCTCCCTGATCGAAAGCCCCTCCCCATCTCTCCTGGAGCCTCTTGAGGGACTGGAAGGGGCTCTAAGGTCTCCCCGGAGCCTTCTCTTCAGGCTGAACCCCCCCAACTCTCTCAGCCTGTCCTTCCAGCAGAGGGGCTCCACCCCTTGGGGCATCTCTGTGGTCTCCTCTGGTCCTGCTCCAACAGGTCCATGTCCTGCTGTTGGTGGCCCCAGAGCTGGAGGCAGCACTGTAGGGGTGTCTCCCCAGAGCGGAGCAGAGGGGCAGAATCCCCCCTTGCCTTGCTGGCCACGCTGCTGGGGATGCAGCCCATGGTGTGGGGGTCCTTCTGGGCTGCCAGGCACATTGCCGGATAACGTTGAGCTTCTCATCCACCAACACCCCCAAGTCCTTCTCAGGGACTCTCTCTAGCCGTTCTCCGCCCAGCCTGTATTTGTGCTTGGTATTGCCCCAACCCACATGCAGAACCTTGTACTTGTCCTGGTTGAACTTCATGAGGTTGGCATGGTCCCACCTGTCCAGCCCACCCAGGTCCCTCTGGGTGGCATCTCTTCCCTTCAGCATGTGTAAACCTTGCTCAGGGTGCACTCCATCCCACTGTCCATGTCGATGACAAAGATAATGGCAAAGAAGAAACCATAGTGAATGGTGAGTCAGTCATTCCTTACTCCTCTAATGTTACATATGAAAGTAGAAATTCTCTTAATCTCAGGACTCCCCTGTTGTCTTTATTTGAGAGCAGTTTGGTGCTTTCTGGGTCTGATGACCTGGGGCCAGACTCCTGCCACTGGGGCCATCGCCACATTCATCAACTACATAAGCCCACCTGGTTGCAAAACTGAGACTGTTAACTCTTTATTTTTGACAACAGGATCATCGCCATGATGAGCCCTGAGGACAGCTGGGTTTCCAAGTGGCAGCGAATCAGTGAGTGATTTTTCCCAGCTGGTTTGGGAGCTACAGCAACTTTTTCTCCAGCAAACCCTTCTCTGGGACAGTGGGAGTTGCTCTTTGGGATCCTGGTGGGGGCACTGGCAGAGGTGGGCCCGGAAGGTTGCCCACACAGGTGGTGTAACTCAGTGTTTTCTTCCCACCAGGTAACTTCAAGCCGGGTGTCTACGCAGTGTCTGTGACCGGCCGCCTGCCCCAAGGTAACACCACTGGCCTGTGTGAGGGGTTGCTCCTGCACAGATGGCAGCTGAGGGTGTATTAGCGTTGGGGCTGTAGCCATCTCTCTGAGGTGACAAACTGGTACAGCATTGAGCTGTACCTGTGTGATAGATCAGGATTTGGGGGTTCAGTGAATGCTGTGTGTTGCAATCAGAGCACACATGGTACCAAACCAGAGGGATGAGCAAGGTAAGCACAAGAAGGAGACGCTGAAGGGGAAGGTGGTTTTGGGGTCCTGCAGACGGGTCTTCTACCTGCAGTCATTCAGTGCTCTGCCTGCCAGAGGGTGATACTGAAGATGCTGCAGACTAAAACTGTGATACCAGGCAGGCCATCAGAGGGGCAAACTGTGCTTAAAGGGTGACTCCAGAGAGCGTGTACATTTCAAACCATTCAGCCACAGGGAAACACCAAGGTTTGTCCATAGAAAAGAGTTTTGCGGGACAGGGTGCTGTTAGGGCAATCTTGGTGAGCAGATACCCCTACCCATCATCTTGCTGCATTGAGGGCTTATGTTAAGGTAGGTTTTCTGCCCATATAAATGGAGTGGAGATGTAGAGGGTTGGCCTTATCTCTGTAATGCAGAAGCTGCATCATCTGTGTGGCTGAGAGCCCCTGCCCTGACTGTAGCCCCAGAGCAGGCTCCTGACCTGTGCCCCTTCCCAGAAGCATAGCAGTCTTGTATCCCTCAGGGAAAGCTGTGCTTGTGTCTGGAGTCCCAGGCTCGTTTCTGACCTGAGCTCTGCTCTGCATTGGGAAGGAGCTGAAACATCACAGGGCTTGAAGCTGGGGGCTGCAGGCACAGCTTTGGGCACATCTGAAATAATTGAGGTGCAGCAGGTGTTGATGATGGGGGGAGTGCAGGTGGGTGATGCTGTCTTCAGCCTTGCTCAGGCCAACCTCGTGACCCGGGGAGCAGTGAGAGGGCTGGGGAGCATGGAAACCAGCAGCCTGCACTCACGTCCTCGCATGCTGTCATTTGACTGTCCCTTGGTACCTGGTGCTGGTGAGAGCTGTGCTGAACCCCACGGTGCTCTTCTGCTGTCCCTCTTCTTACTGAGAAGGTGGGATGTGCAGGCAGGTCACAGAAGTGACTGAAAGATTTAAGAAGTACCCTTAAGAGCTTGACCTGTTCAGTACAGCCATAATAGTCAGCCATTTTCAGGTAGGAAATAATGTAAATAAAATCTCTACCTGGGTCTTTCCCAACGCACAGCAGAGAGTTGATGTTTAGGAGCTCTGTCTAGGCATTAAAACTAGAAGAGGGAACACTTTAATGGTTCTATTAGATGAAATGAAGAAGGTGATTGTTCAGCTCTTGATCTCTACAGTGAAGGCTACATGACAGAGCAACCAGATTATTTTCAGGGCTCCTCATCCCTAGGGAATACTGACCTGTGTTTGTCTCCTTGCTGCAGGCATTGTCCGGGAGCTGAAGAGCCGTGGTGTGGCATACAAGTCCCGAGACACAGCTATAAAAACCTAAGGGGATCTTGTGCCATCTGGAGGGTTCCCTGGTGCTGCACTGGGTGATGCATCGGGCACGGGGGGCCCTGCTCCAAAACCTTTCAGCTTTAGCACGTGGGAAAGTGAGCCTGGACATGGAGGGACCTCGCTGGCTCAGCTCCTCCGGCTGGGTACCTCTGGACTCTGCCCACACGGACCCTAGAAACCTTTTTGAGCCTTGACAAGGGGGAGGGCAGGGAGCAGGTGTGGGAAAGCTGCATTTAATGATGATGCACAAGCTTTTTTACAGTCGGTGTGGAAAAGGGGGGACCTGGGATAAGGGATAGCTGTGTAAATATTTCAATAAAACATGCTCCTTGGTCAGAGTGGGTCCAGCTTGTATGTGCAGTCACTTACCTGCTGCAGGCATGGTGAGGGGCTTCACACTCAGCCTGCCACCTGCCAAACTGGACCCTATGGTTGCCATTACTTCTTATGCAATGGACCACGTTCCTGCCTCAAAAGGGGACTCTGCCCTTCCTGAATTGGGGTGTCCTTCACTGTAGGATCAAGGAGACGGGTGAATTTACCTCTCATCTCATGGCTGGATGGAATAGGTAAGGTGATGTTAAGTATTCCATATGGAGGTAGTTATCTGGAGGTCATGGTGCCCTGGGCCTGCAGGACCCTGTGCAAGGGACACAGAAGCAGGCTCGAAGGACCTTTATGTGTCCATCCCTGGCCTGCAGAACCCTGTTCCAGTGACACAGAAGCAGGCTCGAAGGACCTTTATGTGTCCATCCCTGGCCTGCAGAACCCTGTTCCAGTGACACAGAAGCAGGCTCGAAGGACCTTTATGTGTCCATCCCTGGCCTGCAGAACCCTGTTCCAGTGACACAGAAGCAGGCTCGAAGGACCTTTATGTGTCCATCCCTGGCCTCCAGGGCAGGCAGAGCGAGATGAGCCCATTGCTGGTGTGACTGGGAGGCAGCTCCAGGCCTTGTGGAGAGGATGGATGGACAAACAGGTGGAAACACCCATCCAGCCTCATGTCTGTAGAGGTCTGGCTGTCACTGCATGTCCTGAGCATCACCTTGGGCAGTATCTGCATTGTGTGGGCTCCTGAGATACTTGGTCTCCTGAGCTGATGGCTCCTGCTTCATTTCTTCTGTTAGTTCAGCAGCAGCCACCAATCACAAAGGTACCTTGTCCAAGAGCAGAATCCTAGATTAGTAGCCCTGTGAAATAAGCATTTTGGTTTTCCTGAGATAATGCTGCAGCAGGAAAGCCTGATTCTTGTTTTCTTTAGACAAATTGTAGAAAACCAATGCAGCTGGAAAACTGCATTTGGTCTGGGGCAAAAGCGGCTGCAGTGAAGGGAATGCCTCGCTGCTGGGAAATGATGCTGGCAGGAGTGTGGAGGCAGCATGCCCTCTGTCCTGCTCTGCTTTGTCCAGCTGGCCCCGAAAAACAGTCCTAAGTGCTGTGGGTCAGGTGGACCATGGCTCCGTGCGGGGCTTCGGAGCAGGCGTGCGGCTGGAGAAGTCTGCAGAAAGTACGGGAGAGGCTGCATGGAGGTGAGATGAAACACTGCAGAGAAAGAGGTCTTCAACCACGTTCCTCCTGGGGACTTGCAGACATGATGCCGAAGTCAAGAGTATTTGCTGGGTGCAGACCAGACCAAGTCAAGTTGGTGGTGGGCTCTGGGCTCCAGAAGATGCCTCCAGGTACAGATCACCTTTTGTGGGAAGATCTGAGAGCGCTTCAGCCCCTGAGAATGCTTCTTGGGAAGATGGAGCAACAGGTCATGCCCTCAGGCAGAGGAGGGAGTTGGTTGTGGCTTTCACACACCCCTGGTGAATGCCCAAAGCACTTGAGTTACCTGATAATTACCCTCCAGGCTTGCTTGGTTGCAGAGACTGGGCAGGAGATGTACCTTGGAAAGACCTGGTAGATCAGGTCTGTGGGTAAGAAGTGTGACTGTCCCGGCAGCTCGGGTGCAGGGTGCTCATGTTTGGACATCTTGGCCATGGACCTGCAGGCCCTGGAGGGTGCATTTGTCCTGTCTGTGCTGTGAGGCATAGGGTGAGCTGGGATCTCCCTGGGGTCCCTTTGTTCCCTGGGGAACAGTCCTGGAAAGCTGCAGCCTGGGCAGCTGTGTGAGGCTAACAAGAGCTGAGAAGGTCCAGATTGAAAGGGATCATGGAGGATGAGCTGGGCAGCTCTTCCTCTGGCCAGAGGAAGATGTGTCTGGATAGCGAGGTTTTGGCTCCTGCTGGGTTGGAAGGGTGGTGGGGATGAGAGAGGACAACCAGCCTGGCCATGTCCCGACCTGGAAGCCTCACCCTCCCAGTGCCACCGGGTGGCAGCACGGCTTTGTGGAGCGGGGCTGAGCTGGAGCTGCTGGAGAAGGACCTGAGGCACATCTCCTTTTTCCACTGCATTTCACAGCACCTTTTGCTCCCTACCGATTTCCCAGGTTGTGTCCCCCTTCCCTGGCTCCAGAGATGCGGCTGGCCATGCTGGAGGTGCGTCAGGATCCCCTCCCCACTCTCAGGCCACCTTGTCCCCTGGCCCCACAGTGCAGAGGAGGTGCCCTTATTCAGCCAGCCTTGGGTATGGGTCGTAGGCATGGGGGGTTCCCGTGTGCCCCCACCACCATCTGGGAAGAAGCAGTAACACAGTCACTGCCTGGAACCAGGAGCTTGGCTTAGGAAATCATCCCCAGGGAGCAGCGTGTGTTGTCCCTGTGCCTCTCAGGGAAAGCAAGGGGGCTTGGGACCCCCCCAGGGACCTCACCCCTGCCAAGAAGTGCAGCCCCTCCGGGTTATGCAGAGTTAAGACTGGTGGAAGCTGCAGCGTGGTGCAACAGAGTCAGAACGGCGAGGCTGGGGGGCTGAATGTCGGTGGTCTCTCCGGGCTGCACCTCCTCTGCCTGCAGCAGCTCGCAGCGCTTTGAGGACCTGGTGCCTCCTCTCGGGCTGGCTCAGTGAGACGCTTCCCTGCCAGCTCGCTCGCCCCCACACACACCGCATCGCCCAGCCCACACTGCCTGAGTGATTCATTGCTCCTGGGCTGCAGGAGCTGAGCGTTGGACCTCTGCAAAGCACCCGAAACGAGCAATTCGGTTAGACTCTAGCCCTGGAGCTGCCAGGGTTTTGTAGCAGCAAAAAGCAAGCGGATGCAGAGCGTTATTTGCTGAGAAAAGTAGGTCAGGGAGCTCTCACGTTGAAAAAATTGGAGGAAAAATGTGCGGCAGCAGCGGCCTGGGCTGTAATGGGGAGAGAAAGCGTCAACCGGGCAGGGAGCTGTAGATCTGAGTCAATTTAAGATGGCTCCTCCCCCTGCACCAAATGACGCTAAAATATTTCAGCCAGGCCTAAAAATCCTGCAGGTTTGGCACCCGAAGTGGGCTGGCAGCGCTGGGGGCAGAGCGGGGGGGGAACACAGGGCAGGAACCACGAGCCAGTGGATTTCTTCGTGCGGGTTTTGAGAACCGATACCCCGGCTCTCCCTCCGGGCCAGAAAAGTGACTTTCCAAAACCGCAGAGCACGCGGTGTCTCTACGTGCAGCAGCTGCCGGCGGCGCTGGGAAATGCCTGGCTGAGCCATCCCCACCTGCGCGGGGGCCCCAGAGCTGCCCCCCCAGGGACAGGGACCTGCCCACGCACTCCGTTCCCCACCACCTGGGGACGAAAGCCGCTCACGTTGGCCTTTGTCTTGTAGCCTGGGCAAGCTGGGCTTGAGGCGAACAGGGATGGGTGTTAGAGTGTGTTGGGCTCCAGCCAGGGAGGCCTGGGGGTGAGATGGGTTGAGCCCCCTCCTTCCCCCCAGTTTGGCCCCCGTGGATGCTCTGTGCACGCTGTGGCATCGTCCCCCTCTGTCACCTCGGTGCTGATGCAAAGGGCAGGGGGCAGAGGTGCTGCCCAGGGCCGGTGGCAGCAGCATCAGGGAGGCTTCACCCTAAATCCACTTTCACTTGCTGCCTCGCTGCCTTCCAGCGTGTGGATTGGACTTGCCCAGGTGCCTTTTGCCATCCCCGTGTGCCTGGGGGGGGCTGGTTACCTACCGCAGGGGTGCAGAGACCCTTGGAAGTAGGTGCTGGCAGCGGGGTTAAAAACCCCAAAACCCCAGCTTTACGCTGGTTTTCCTTGGAAACTGGCCAAGGAGACCTTGGCAGGGTGGATGTGCCGGGGGAGGTGACCTGAGGTGTTCTCCTGGTACCCATGGGGTGAAACACTGCTGGAGCAAGGATGGCAAAGCCACAGTGCCCACCGTTAACAGGTGGGCCATCGTGCCCATCATCCCCATCATCTCTGTGTCAGGGCCTGTGAGGAGAAGCCACCGAGGCACCCAAGTGTGTCTGATGTGGCGGGGAGAGGAGGGGGCCCATGGGCAGCTTTTGGCAGCTGCTGTTTGGACAGGCTGCAGAGGGCATGGGTGCAGGTTTCGGAGGTGCAGGCAGAGAGGAGACAGCGCTGCCATGTGCACCCTTCCACCTGGTGCACTGGTGATGGAAGTGGGTGGAGGAACTGGGACGTGTTCCCTGCTGAGGGGATCTGCAGGAAAATTGGGGAGCTCTGGTGTATGGTGTGTCCCCTGGGTGTTTGTCCCTCAGGAATTGCAGTGGAAGGAGGAGGCCCTGCTTTGAGGTGAAGAGGCAGGCTGGTGGGCCATCAGTTCCTGAAGAAGGGCCTGCAAAAGAAGATTACTGCTGCCCCTTGCACACCTGGTGCTGTTTGCAAAGAGGCCATCAGCTGCTTCATGGTGGACCTCTCTAAACCCACTGATCTGCTGACAGAGTTGGGGTTTTGGTGGCTGGGAGACACAAGAAGCTGGTGGAAGGTCTCAAACCTCCTCTGGGCTGAGACCACTCACCCTCCTGGTCTGCTCCTGCAGCTCTGCATCACAGGGAGGGGCAACAGCAAGGGCTGGTGGGGCAGAGTGGGTTCTCACCCTGTTGGTAGAGGTTGGTGGGGGTGCTGAAGGCACGTTTCCTTAAGGCAAAGGGAAAAGTGAGACCACAGATGAAGTCACAGGAGGAATTTGGGAACCTCACAGTACTTACCCCATCCCCAGCTCTCCTGAATCTCCTGCTGCATCCCAGGTGGCTCTTGCCCTTTCCCTTCCTGGCTAGTTGTACATCACCCAGGCTCTGCCCAAAGCACATGCTGGGCTGGAAGGGGCTTTGTCCCTGTCATGGGAATGGTCCTCCTGTACAGGGAGTCACAGAGGAGCTGCTAAGCGACCAGAGCCCTGGGGCATGAACCGGATGAGGACATCACACCTCTTATGGTGGGTCCCCAAACAACCCAGCCCGTGGTGCAGGGCAGGGTGTCAACATGCCCCGATGGCCACAAGATCCAGCCCCTTGGCCAGGTTGGGGGCTCTGATACCAGTAGCCCAGAAGCACCTGGCCCAGCTCATTCCAGAAACGTGCCATCAATGCCAGGTTTGGGAAGTGCTTCCTGGCAGCCCTGGGTGTCTGTCCTTGCTCCTTGGGGTCTCTGGGCCTGGGAGAGGCTCAGGTGTCCCCACACCTTGTCCTGGGGGAACCAGAGACTGCTGGTGAAGGAGGGGCTGTCACCACAGAGCTCAGTCCCACATCTCCTGGGCCCGTCCTGCCCCGGGAGGTCCACATCCTGGTGGGGCAGCTCTCATCCCTCATTCCCTGTATCACTGTCGGGCTCCATCCCAGAGCTTCCTCCATCCCTAATGGGCCTACCCTGGTGCTGAGCATGCTGGGAAGTTGCGCAATCCTTGGATTAAGGCAGGAAAGGCAGAAAACAGGAGTCACCCATCTGTGCTGTCACAGTGCCAGCGCTGGTTGCCATGGGGGGGCTCTCTGGAGGCACTGGGGCCCCCCGACCTGTGGCCTCCCCTTCCCCCACCTGCAAGACCGGTTGCAGCAGGTGACATGGAAAATGATGGGGCACTTTGTGCCCCGCTGGCGCCAGCCCAACGGTCCCGCGCCTGTCATTGGCGCAGACAGGCTACGATTTGTCTATATATGGGCAAAGCGAGGCACCCGCGTTAACCCCTGTGTCCCCCCGCGCCCGCCCTGCCGCGTCACTTCGGCTTTTTGAGGTTTCCTTTCGCGCTCTCATTTGCCTCCCGCTCGCCGCCTGTTTCACCCAGCAGTTTCTAGTTGACTCACTTTTAACGGCCTTGCTCCAACCCCAGCCCCGCCGGCAGCGGCACTTCCCAGGGGAGCAGGCAGGGTGCGGGCAGCGGGGTCATGCTGGGAGCACGCAGGGAGCCTCCCCCTGCCCCATTTCCCCCAGCGCCAGCATCCTGCTGCCGTGTGGTGAACGGGGGTTCATCCCAAGCCCTGTGGGCACCGTAGCTCCTCTCTTTCGGGCACAGAAGTGGGCACTCGGCCATGCCACAGGTGCTGCAGTTCTCCCTTGTGCCCCGTTGTGTCCCGCAGGGTGGTGGGGATCAATGCTCTGCCCATTCAAAAAAACTCTCAGGAGCTGATTTTGACACCCTTGATTCTTCTGGTGCAGCAGCAGCCCTCCCCGTGCTCTCCAGGAGCATTGTCAGGTGGGACCCCAGGGGCCTTTTTTGAGGCCACCCCCTTGTGCTGCAAAGCAGAGCGAGCTGTGCCCATCCCTGCACCTCTGTCCCCTGTCCTCAGAGGTGGCTTGTGTTGGGAACGCAGTCATTAGGCTTCAGTGTTAACAGTGGCACAACTGAAGCACAATAGCTCTGTTGGGGTCTGGCAGAATGGTGGCCAAGAGACACTACTGGCTGTCTGTGCCACTGGGGCTGCGGACCTAGTGGCTAGCACACCCTTTCCCACTGGCCCCAGGACAGCAGAGGGGATTCAGGGCAACTTTGAATGAGACAATCCCCTTCCTCCTCCCCGAGCACAGCCCTCAGGCCCACACGGATGGATGGATGGATGGATGGATGGATGGATGGATGGATGGATGGAGCCACGTGGGCATGGCTGGGCAGTAGGCACCGCCTGCCCCCAGCATGGAGCTGAGTCCACCGGCCGGGCTGCCAGCAGGAGTTCGTCTCCTTTAAACAAGGCTCGTCCCAGCTGCCACTTCCCCTGTGTGCAGTGAGCACCGCGACCGCAGGCGAGGAGGGGAAGTTGCTGCAAGGCGCGATAAGAAATATCAGCGCTTTCACAGCGCCCGAGCTGCGCCGCCCGACAAGGGCCCTTCCCCCTGCCCCTGGGCCAGCAGCGCTGCTGCCCCCCGAGCCCCCAGCTCCCGGCTCCCCTGCACTCGCCGATACTGGGAGAGTTACTGGAAAAGCAACAGCCTGTGTCCCGCGGGGTGGTGGGGAGCCCGGGTCCTGGGGGTGGCAGTGGCAATGCACCCTCGGCGCTCAATGCAGAGCAAAGACAGGGTGACACCCCCGGGTGCAGGGGGATGCTGCGGGTGTCTGACCCACGTCTGGGGGCCCCGAGATGAGGGGAGGGCAGAGCTGGGGAAGTGGTGCCATGATGGGAGATGGTTTAGGTCGGGGAGCTGCACTCTGGGGATCCATCAGCACATCCCTGGGTGACACAGAGCAGGCAGGGAGCGGAGAAGGGCCTTGGGAGTGCTGGGGACCAGACACTCTCATGAGGTCCCCAGGGTAGGAAATGCAGCTATTTCAGCCTCCCCCAGCCCCAAAAAGCCTCTGTGCTCTCAGCCCTTTGGGAGCTATTTTAGCCAGGCGGAGTGGGACCAGCGATCGGGGAGCAAGGGCTGGGGTAGAAATTCCCGCAGCCTCGATCAGTAAATTAACCAATGGCCGGGGGATGTGGTAAGTTCATCATCAGTTGGAGACTTTCAGACCTCCTGGTCTGAGCCTGAGGAACCAGATCTGCTGATTTCCTCCTTTCTGAGAGGCAGCACAGGCGGCGGGTGGCTGCTGATGGCAGAAGGAAACCAGCTCGGGACACCCAAAATGTCATGTCCCCCCAGTCCGTGCTTGGCTGGGGAAAGAGGAAGCGTCACCTCCCCCACTTCCCTGCTGAGAAGGCGCCCGTGTCCCTCCCGCAGGGCTCCTCGGCGCGGCGCGGGCTGCGCTCTACTGCAGGGTCTCTTTCGGGAGGGCTCAGCCCCGTCCCCGCCGCCGTCCCCACAGCGTCCCAGGCACAAGCCACGTGCTTTGTCCTCCCCCTGACATCCTTCCCTCCGCCAGCTCCGGTGAGGCCTCACTCAGCTGCCTCCCTTAGGAAACACGTCTTCATCTTGCTTTGCAGCAGGGTTAGAGCTAAATGGACATTTTCTCTAAAACTACAGGGTAGTCTGTAAATTGCTGAGTAGGGCCTGGCTTCTCACCATCACCCCCTGCCCCCCAGAACTCTGTATTTAGCAGCGACTGGCTTGTTGTCGGAGCAAGGCACTCTGTAAGAAATGCAGCTCAATCCCAGAGCATGGGGAAAAGTCCCTCAGCAGCACCTCTAGGACCAAAGTCCCTCTGGCTGCCCCAAAAAAGGCTCCTCAGCTTTGCTGTAAAAGCCCAGTTGCCTTCTGCAACTCTTACTCCCCATGATGGCACCCGCCACAGCTGGGGACCACCCCATGGCACTGAGGTGGCCAACAGCACTGGATGCTGTCTCCAGTGGGGTCTTTGGGTCAGGAACAACCTGCTTGCTACATTTCAGGTGTCCCCAGGAGGGCTAACTCAGGGAGCCCAGGAGGCACCTAGCCCAGCCCAGCTCCACGTGGAACCAGCTGCGCACGTGGTGGCCTCCACTGCTGGTGAGGAACTGCCTGCACACAGCTCTGGCAAGGCAGATGGATGCTCTCCTGAGTCAGAGCTGTGTCAACTACCAAACAGTCCCTGTGGAGACATCACCCATTGCTACTTAGATTTCCCTGATGAATTTCGCACTAGCATGGGGAGTGTGAAGTCCCCAGCCTGGTGACCACAAGGGATGGAGATGGGCACAGGGCCAGCGGAGGGTGGGAGCCAGGCAGCCCTCTCGGGGCTGGAGGCACAGGGATGGGCCCTGCTGGGCAGGAAGATGAGCTCACTCCAGCCTTTTTTGGTTTTTTGTTTTGTTTTGTTTTTCTGGTGAAACTCTCTAGAAGTTCAACCCTGGTTTGGAAAGAGTTTCCTGGCCAGTTCTCTCTCTGCCAAAGCCCCTTCTACCCGCTGTCACCAGCGCACGTGCTGCCCGAGGCAAATCGCTTCTGACTCTGCTGCTGCTCGGTTATTTTTGACTTTGCTCTTCCCCTGCCTTCTGTAAAACTCACCAGTAGATTAGTTCTTGGTTGTTTTTTTTTTTTACATTTCCGTCCAGATTAGCGATGTAAAGAGTGAATCGCGTTGGCCTAAAAAATGAGCCTTTTGCAGAGCTGCATGAAAACCATTGCACAGAGTGACGTGGTCCCATTTACAGTCACTTTGGGGGATTCAGCTCCTAGTTTTTAACCTAGTTTAATGGGCAGCTTCACCCAGCGCTGGGGCAGGGTGTGTTTCTGGCACACAGTGACATTAAACTGCCCCTGCTCGGTGTCCCGCGGCTGCTACAGCCCTGGTGCCAGCAACGGCCATTGCGGCCTGCGCAGGAAAACCCTGCAAACCCGGCTTTTGGGTTTCTTCCTGGGGGCCTCACGCCCCCCTCGGCCGTTAGAGTTGCCCAGGCCGGGGGAAGTCTGGTGTTGCAGAGCATGGAGGGGGTGGGAGGCTCCAGGAGGTCTCTTGGGCAACACGTTTCCTAAAGAGCAGGTCCAGGGCTTGCAGCTCGCTGGCCCCCACGTCCCTGCCTGCTTCACCCCTACCACCGGGCAGCACCCCAAGTCCTGCAGACCCCCGCCATGGCCTGCTGGCCCCTCCACGTGTTCCCCCTGTGCTCACTCCTGCACAGGTCCCACCACCAGGACAGGGTGAGGGGACGTGGTGGAGCCGTGCAGCCATTCTGGTCCCCACACAGCCGGGGAGGGGGGTGCATTCGGTTACTGTCACCCTGTGCAAACAGCCTATTTTTTTTCTCTCTTTCTTTTCTTTTTTTTTTTTTTTGGCACAAACATGTTTGTCGCTCTCAGCAGCGAAGCCCAGGAGAGCGTAACCGGCTGCTCTGCAACGGCCCCCGGTGCTTCCGGCGCTCGGCAGCGGCCGCCCCTCGCCCCACGGCTGGGCTGGCTGCGGTCGGGCTGTGGGGTGGCGCTGGGTGGGACCCTGCACCGTTATCTCCTCCGAGCTACGGCTCTTCCTGTGGTCGGGGCCACGTGGGCAGGATGGGGTTAAAAGCAGCCCCGCTCCCCGCAGGGGCCCATTGCTCCCTGGCCACCACCATCATCCCACGAAGCTCCCAGCACCCGGCATGCGCCATCGGCACCTGGCATGGGCCACCAGCCACCCAGCGTGGGCCACTGGCATCTGGCAGGCACCACCAGCACCCGGCATGGGTCACCAGCACCAGGCGTGGGTCAGCATCACCCAGCACGGGCCATTGGCACCCGGCGTGGGCCACCCTCACCCGGACCCGGTAATGGGGGGACCCATCTGAGACGCCCACATGGCGCTCAAGGAACATCATGGGGTCTCCTGTGGTGCCAGCAGCTGCAGCCCTAATCCCACCACCATGGGGGCAGTGGGTGCCGGGGGCCGATGGCAGGTAAGGGGATGCCCCCCCATCCCGGGGCGCAGTGGGGCGGCGCGGGGGGAGGAGGTGCCGTGCTGGCGGGCGGGCGGAGGCGGGAAGCACCCAAAGCAGAAGTGCCACCCAGGGGGTTTTCAGTGACAGCGGAGATGAGACCGGGTGGACACAGAGGCGGGCAGGGCAGATGAGGTGAGGCTGTCGGGGCTGGGGTCTGCATGGCCTTGGGCGTGGGGACCTCTGGGTGACCCCCACCACATGGTCCAATGGGCCATGGGGACATGGAAAGGGTCTCCATGTGGCTGGCAGATGGGGTGAGGTGGTGTCTCGTGGGGAGCCCCAGGCCACAGGCAGGGGGACAGGGCAAGGGGGTCTTTGGTAAATGATGGGGGGATGAGGTGGGGTTCCCCCATGGGAACATTTCAAGGGTGACAGGGATGGAGTTTGCCATAGGATCCCCACCATGGGGACAAGGCAAAAGAGTCCTCTGTGACCAGAGTGGCATTTAGGTGAGGTCTCTCTCCACCACGGGGTCAAGGCAATACAAGGGGTCCCCCGTCATGCGCATGAGGGTGGTGCATGGTGAGATCTCCACCGCAGGGACAAGGCAAAGGAGGCCCCTGTGACCAGGGTGCCATTTAGATGGGGTCTCCTCATACGGACATGGCAAGGGGTGGCCTGTGTGACACAGATGGGATTTGAAGGACAGCAATGGACTTTGAGGTGGGATCTCACCCTTGGGATCCAGGCATGGGGATCCTCGGAGACCGGGACAGGGTTTGAAGGGCAACAACAGAGTTCAACGGTGGGATCCCCCTGATGGGGACAAAGCAAGGGGGTCCTCTGTGAATGGGATGGGGTATGAGGTGGAGGTGTCCCCATGGCGGCAAAGCAAACACACCCTCTGTGCCCAGGTTTAGGTCTATGAGGGGTTGATGAGGTTTGAAGTGGGGTCCCCACCAGCAGGGACAAGGCAATTGGGTTCTCTGTGACCAGGGTGGGGACTGAAGTGGGATCCCCCAGTTTGGAGACAAGTCAAAGTGGTCTCCTCTGGCCAGGATGGAGTATTAGGTGGAGTCTAAGTGAAAGCTTACTCCTATGACCAGGATGGGGTCTGAGGCGGGGTCAAAGCTGTCCCCTATGAGCATGATAGTGTATTAAGTGGCTTCCCTGCTATGGGGACAGGGTGAGGATGTCCCTTGTGCCCAGGACAGGGCTCGAGGTGGGGTGATGGGATATGAGATAGGGTCTCACCCATGGGGACAAGGTGAGGACGTCCCCTGTGCCGAGGATGGGGTTTCAGGGGAGAAGAGGGAGCACAAGGCAGGATCTCCCCCGTGGTGACGAGGATGTCCTCCATGCCTGGCACAGCTCCCTGAGGCCGGAGGTGATGCTGGCAGAGGCTCTCTGTCCCTGGGACAAGACCAGCCCTGCAATTTGCATCCCTGGCCATGCTGATGCTGAAGGTGGCCTCATGGCTGGGCCACATGGGGTGAGGAAGGTGGCCCTGCACGGGCGGAAGCAAGCACTTCGCTGGAGGAGAGCAACCGCCGGACACCGACTGAGAGACAGTGCAGTCACCCATAAAGTAGAAAGCACTACTAAACAGCACTGCAGGGTGTAGTGTTTCCTACTTTATGGATGAGTGTACTGTGGGCTACGGAGAAGAGAGCACCGCTGCGACCATGTGCCCATCATGAGTTGCCCTCAGTCTGAGAGAGGAGGGGGCCCGGCTCACAGGAGGGTGACCGTGCCAGCCATCCACCCCATGGGCACTGCCACCCTCCCCAGGCTGTGCGTGCTCCACTTGTCCTGCTGTCCCTCTGGCACCTGGGGACTGGCCACATGGGGAAGAGGGGCCGCGCGGTCTGGTGACCCATGTGCAAGGCGGTGGGGCCCATCAGGCTGGAGCAAGCACCATGCTGGGAGGCCAGGTGGGTAGCAAAGCCTCCAATTCCCATTTTTCTGACCCCCTCCCCCCATCTTCATTTTTCATGTGCCGAAGCCCTGGGAAGAGCTGGGCAGTGTTGGCCATGTGCAACGGGTGTGCGAGGCAGACAGGGGGGCTCCCGGGTGGCTTTGTGCTGCCGAACGATGGCTGAGTGCAGCGGGGCAAGGGGCTGCTAAATAAAACTCTTTTGGCATTGACTCGTGGAGTGTTTTATTCTATTCCTGGGAAATGTAAAACCGGGGAAGAGACACTTGCAGTGCCCAGTGCCACAGGGAGTGAGGTTATCCTGCAGTGGCACCACAAGCTTACACACTGCTGGAGACCATGTTCAAAGCCCTGGAGGAACCTTGGTGGCACCAGGGGTGGGGGTGGTGGAAACAGCTCCAGAGGAGCCAGTAAATCTCAGCCTGTTGACATGAGGCTCTTGCCTTCAGTCCCCCAGGGCTCACTGGAAAAGTTACTGTGTCCTGTGGCAGACCCGGCCACGGCCATGCGACCACGTGGAGCAAAGAGACTCTCCTGTGGTCCCTCTCTCTCTCCAGCTGCATACCCCTGGCCTGTCCTTTCTGGGGGTGTCTTAAACCAACTCGGCTTCCAGGGACACAGAAGGAGGGTCCCAGTTCCTGGGGACATCAGCTCCCAACCCCCCTCCCCGGGGTGAAGGGTGAACCCTCTTCACCCTTGGCTTTGACTCTCCATCCCCTGCCCTTGAGAGAGGCGATCTAAAAATAGTAGAAAAAATTATTAAAAATACACATTATTTTTTTCCTTTTTTGAGCCCACATATTAATGGAAAGTTTCCTCATTTTGTAAAACTTCTCGTGCTGGTTTTGGGAGCTTTTGTGGGTCTTTTTACCGAGTTTGGGGTATTTTTCTTTCACTTTGACCCCTCCCCAGGCTGGCCAGAAAGGACCAGGGTATTTTGCTTCTCTTTGCTGTCCCGGCTTTCCCACGTTCCCTGGCTTTGTGGCTGTTCGAAGGGGATGTGGAAGGAAAAAAAAAATCAAATCAAAACTGTCGTCATGGTCACAAGGAGGCGAGTTTTTAAACAGTAAAAACGAAAAAGGGCTAAAAAAAAAACCCCAAGCAGCCAGCGCAAACCGCCCTGAGCAGGTTTCGTTTTGCTGTGCGCTGGAATGGAAAAGCAAGTCCGATTTTTTAACATGCAAAAGTTTTGAAAGTTCACCCCCTAATAATGAATATTCAAGTATTAGGAAGGACAAATAATGAATGTTTTTGGTTGAGGAGTATTGTGGTTATGAATATTACAGCCACTCAGTGTTCATTACCGGGAGAGACATTTGGAAGTACATTTCTTGCTGAGAACAGCAAAACAGAAACTGCTTCTTTTTTCCTTTTTTTTAAAAAAAAAAAAAGACCACAACTCAATTTTTGAGTGCCCTCCCTCCATCAGGACCCAGTCAGTAATGCATTTTGGCAGGTTCCCGTAAGGAAATGCGCCTTCTCCCTCTTGGGGTGAGCTCCTGGTCTCTGAAGGACCTCGGCTGGTTCATCCTTGCCCTGCTGGATGTGGCAGAGGTGGGTGGGCAGCACAGTCCCTGTCCCTGCTGCTTCCCAGAGCCAGAAACCCCCTGAGTGGGGCAGGGGCTGGAACCCCTCCAGGTGCTGGGGAGGGCCTGGTAGCCTGTCCTTCTGCTGCTGGCGTGGCTCTGGGGAGGGCCATGGACACCAACAGCCATCACCAGGCTCTGTGGCAGCCGGGATAAGACCCTGTCTCTCCCCCACCAGCCTTGGTGCATGTAATGGTGTTTCCAGCCCGCACTGCGCTGGGCCACCATGTCTGGGGCTGCACCGTGACCCCTGGCAGGGCCAGCTCATCACATCCTCTTTTCTGTGAGGGGTTTGGGCCCCACCCTGCTCCACGGCATGGTCCCACCAGTGGCCGTGTGCTGCTGGGTGGGGGCAGGATCAGGGGAAGACCGAGCATGGGCAACATGAAGCCATGTCAGGACATGCCAGAGCAAACACTGGCCACAGGGTGGGAAGCAGGAGCTGGGAAGTGGGAAGCTGGTGGAGAAGTGGGAAGGGGACTCCCCTGGGACAGCAGGCACCCACCCATGTCACTGCACGTTCCTGCAGTCACCCTCACACACAGAGACAGGAGAGGCCATCTCACTGACACCATCCCCAGGGATCTGCTGGAAAGAAGGTGGAAATGGGTTGGCACCCACCGGTCACCTCCGTCTGCAGGTGCCTGTGACTGCTGACACATGTCACTGTCCTCACACCTACTCACAGTACCCCAGGGCTGGCATGGCCTCAGGCACCCATCCTCATGCTTCCTTCCCCAGCTGAGACCATGGTGCGGCTCCCCTGACCCCCTCCAGTTCCTGCCAATGCCATCCCCAGAGCTAGAGGAGGAGTTCAACAGCGCCCAGCAAGCACCGATTGGTCTTAATTGTCCTGAGCAGCCTCACCTGCAGCCCCACCCCCTGGACCTGCTGCTCCTGGGCCAGGAGCATTATTTTAGCTCAGCCCTGGGGTTTCAGTCATTGTTTTAGCTTTGATAAAGGTAACTTTCTGTTTGTGCTTGTCTCCTTGATGGCCTCTGGATCTATATTGTAAGAAGCTTGTGTCCAGCCATGTCTTCTAGATGGACCCTAGATCTATGTTGCAGATAGCTTGTCACCCTGCACGGACCCCCAAGCTATGCTGTAGCCTTGTCTGTAGCACTGGCTCTGGCTCCTCTTGCTCCTGGCTAGGGTCCCTGGTCCTGCTTCATCTTGTCTGGGACTGCCAAGGGACCCTGTTATCAGTGTCCTGCTCAAAGGCTCCCTGGTTTTTGTGGACCCTATCTGTGCCGGGGTCACACTGGCTTCACATTTGTTGCCCACTGTGGAGCAGCACCACTCAATGCTCCCTGACAGAAGAGGGCAGGAGGTCCTGCGGGACCATGCACTGGGCCCCTAGCCCTGCATCACCAGACACAGGCTTGGCTCCTTGGAGGCATCTGAAGAACAGTGGGTGTTGGTGGATGGCTCTGCTGGGGTCCTTTTTCATTTCCCCAGAGCTGAGCTTCTGATTATGAGCTCTCTGTTTTTCATTGGTTGCTGTATACCATCACCTCTTTTCCCTGAGCCTGTGGTTTACCCTGGCCTAGGAGAGCACCAAGGATCTCTCTAGGAAGTGCTTTGATCCATCTCCTCTACAGGGAGCACAGCCCCACAGCAGGTCCCCGGGTGACTTGGAGGACCAGCATCCTCCATGAGCATCCCCACAGCTCTCATTGACTTGTAGCTCAGGGAGCTCCTGAGCCACTGAGTCTTTGTTTAATAACCAACATGAATTTCTCTTCTTGCCTTTCTAAGGGTGGTCTGTAGCCATGACTTATCCATCTGGACTGGATAAATAGCTGTGGGCTGGCTAAGATGTGAAAGATCAACCCCAGCTTCCCAAGATCAGGGCCCCAGGAGGCCTCCTCTCCTCAGGGTTGGTGGTGGGAGGTGTGTGGACATCCCATCCAGGGCCTTCAGTGAAGGCTGTGGGAGATCCAAAATTGAGCATGGGTTGGCCCAGGGGTGAGTGCTGGGCCCTCTTTGTCCAGGGCAGAAGGTCTCTGGAGTGGCATTGGTGAGTGTGAGAACCAAAAAGCTGCCGAGAGGGCCATGGTAGTGGCACATCCAGAGGAGATGAGCAGAGACAGTGAGCAGCACATGGCAGTGGAAGTGCAAAACAAGACGTGTCAGAGCAGGGTTTCCAAGGAGGCCGTGCTCAGAGCGGTGTGCGCACTGCTCACAACCACGCGATCTTATCAGTGGTGCATTTCCCTTCCCACTGCTGGCTCTCGCCTCCTGCTAATTAAACCCGCTTGTTCTGTCTTGTCAGCAAGCTGTGCAGCACCCGGAGATCCTGCCTGGTGTCTCCCGGGGAGGGTGGGAACAGTCATGGGCAGGGACTGGGGGGGATCCCAGCAGTGAGAGGTGGTGGGACCCATCCTGAGCTGTTCCTGGAGGGGAAGGAAGAGATGATGTTTTGAAGGTATACAAGTACCAGAAAATGCCAAGGGAAGGTGGGATCAGTTGTCTGGAATATTCCCTCTGATCCGTTGGCTGCATTCACTGCTCAACACCAGCTTGGTGTTTCCCCTCACCATGCACATGCACTCCTTAAAAACGGATAGCTTGGGGATCCAGGATTTGGTGGGATGGCAGGCTTCTGCATGCTGTGAGACCATCAGACTGGAGGTAACTCCCCACAGTGCAGGACTCCATCTAAGTGGGTCATCTGCGCCTTTGCAGCCAGCAGTGAGAAATAACTGTCTTGGTGGTGATTTGCCTGTGCTGTCTCCACTCAGGCAGAGATGACACACAGCCAAAGGCATCCGCTTCAAGAGCTGACACATCTGCACCGTACACATCTGGATATGCTGACAAAGCTGTCACAGGAGATGCTTGCAAAGCGGTGTCTGAAAGGGGCACTGAAGACCCCCAGTACCTCCCCTGGAGCGGGAGGCCCAGAGCAGGCTCTCCTGGACCACAAAGGGAGCAACACCCTGTGAAAAGACAAATGCTGTCCCCACGCTGCAATGGGGAGACACCAGCAGTGGACTGGGAATTGTTGTCACACACAAGGATGGGGGAAGACAGGTCCTGGCCCCACTGCTCAGCACCCCTCTTGGTTTTAGGAGCATCAAACCTTGCTCTGCAGTGGGGTGAGCTTTGAACAGGGCTGGGGAGCAAGGACAGACTGATGTCCCCTAGGGTGGCCCAGTGGCTTTCCCCTGAGCGCTGTGCAGCCTGATGAATGAGATGATCTTTATCAAAGACGCAGGGAGTAGGCAGAGAGAGACAAGAGCACGCGTCTGCCTGCTCGCTGTGTGTGTGCTCAGAGATGGCAGTGCTCCCTTCGCTATCGCCTTCTGCTGCCAGATCCCGTCTCCCTGGATCTGATTTTGAGCACCGTGCTCTGGTGGAAGGTGTTTCTGCCCATGGCAGAGGGGGTGGAATGAGATAATCCTCAAGGTCCCTTCTGATTCTACCCATTCTATATCAACCCCTTCACCCCTCCCTCCCTGCTCCCACACCACCCCCTGGCCCTGGGCACGATGCAGGCAGGGCCCAGCAGCGGGTTGTTTCCAGTGTCTTGATCCTAAATGTCCCTTCCAATCTCGATGATTCTTTGGCTCTGTCGGTGGGGGCTGAGGTGCTGCTGGCCCGGGGGGAAGGTGTGGGAGCATCCCCGGGACAGGGCCGAGCTGCCCCATCCTGTGCCCAGCGGCCCCGAGCGGGAGGGAAGGGGGGAAATCCCGCTGGATTTCCCGGGAGCAGCCTGGCTTGCCCAGCGCTGGGTGCTGTCCCCAAATCCCCCACCCCGGCGGGGTGCGGGGACTCGGAGGGACCCCGGCCCCGGTGTGCGGAGGGGTGATGCGATACAGGGGGGCAGCCTGCCCGCTCCCCCCACCCCCCCACCCCCCGCTGCAGCATCACCCCC